>NC_081767.1:17575594-17673094 GCF_963082965.1 Carassius carassius | reverse complement strand
GGGCTTGCACTGTCGGCACCGGCGGCAACGGGTAGTTCCTCCACGCTAGCAGCAGTGCTAACAGTCGTGATGGTGTTAGCGTTGTTGTCATTGTCAGGGGGGCCGGGCATCACAAAAAAGTTTGTTACCTTCAGCAATTTTGCTAAAAACTTTTTGCTTTCCTCCCGTTTCTTCCTTTTTTCAGCACCGCTTGGGTAGCTTCGCTTCATTTTTACTGTCAACACTCTGTTTTACACTCTGTCTATCACTGTCAATCACTTCTTCTTCGTCAGTTTTTTGGCGCATTACAGCCTATCACTTTCGCAGATGCACAGTAAGTGAAATAATGGAATAGTCCAATGTAGTGAGTTGGGGGGGGCCCTCCTGTCTGTGACACTAATGATTTGATGCCATTTTTCGCAAATGGAGTTTTAGAAATATATATTTTGCACGAAGTAAAAAAAAAAAAATCTTTAAGCAAGTTAAGGGGGCATTTTGGGGGCCCCTAGGTAGCCCCTCAACTGTCTTAGGTCTTCTTTTTCAAATCTTCCTCTTTATGATGCAAAAAAAATGTTTTCTATGGGTGAAAGATCTGGAATGCAGGCTGGCCATTTCAGTACCCAGATCCTTCTTCTACGCAGTCATGATGTTGTAAATTATGCAGTAAGTGTCTGGCATTGTCATGCTGGAAAATGCAAGGTCTTCCCTGAAAGAAACGAAGTCTGGATGGGAGCATATGTTGTTCTGGAACTTGGATATACCTTTCAGCATTGATGGTGCCTTTCCAGATGTGTAAGATGCTCATGCCACATGCACTCATGTAACCCCATACCATCAGAGATGCAGGCTTCTGAACAGTATAACTGATCGACTTGAATGTCTTGTTGCTTGATTTTTGTGTTGTTGTTTTGTGATTGACTTTGTGCCTTTGTGTGTGTATATACTGTATATAGAACCACTTTTGCATCAAAACTGTGTCTATGATGTCTTAAAATACTGTCTAGGTTGGCAGCATACACAATTTGGCATTTAGGAAGAGAGTTAGAGTCCTTTCCGCTTGCTCTTGAACCTGCAACCTCATAAATATCAACTAAAGTATGAAATATCTCACTTGCCTCTGAAGAGAGCAGGCATAGTTCAAAGACTAGATGAAAAGGCTGAGAGAAAAAGAGTGCCGCAAGAGGGGGAGAAAGGGAAAAGAACATCAAGAAGGTGCTTCTTATGAAAGGTGAAGTATTAAATGCCCTTAGTTATCAATTTTATATCACAGTCAGATCTTAGATAGCTTTAATGGATTCTTAAAATGCAGCGAAATCTTTCCCACAAAAGAAAGCCATTTGCTTTGAAAGTGGGGAGGAAGATGAGAGCGGGAGAGGCACTGCGCTCTGGAGCTGGAATAAAAGAATATGTCAGCTGTAAAATCCACGTCACGGCACCATGAATTAGATGAACTGCCGAGACAAGCAGGAGAGAGAGAGAGAGAAAGAAGAGTGGGCTGTCGAGGGTAAGGGTGGATGTTGGGCCTTGAGGGGCGGAGGAAAGGATTTCTGTAGTAGGATAATACAAGTACATCTAAAAAAAATTTAATATCATGGAAAAGGTCTTAATTTTTTGTATTTAATTTAATTAAAAAACCAAACTTTCTTATATTCTAGAATCATTGCACACAAACTGAAATATTTCAAGAGGTTTTTTTGTTTAAATTCTGATGGTTATGACTTACAGCTTGGGAGGGGGGGGGAATCAGTATTTCAAAACATTTGAATATTCCATTTTGAGATTGATTAGTTTGATTAATTTTGAGTATAAATACTGGGTACTGGTTTAGAACATGCAACCACAATTATGGGAAAGTCTACTGACTAGACAATTGTCCAGAAGACAATCATCAACACCCTCCACAAGAAGGGTAAGCCACAGAAGGTCATTGCATGAAGAGCTGGTTGTTCACAGAGTAATGTATCAAAAAATATTCACAGAAAGTTAACAGGTGCACAAGCAATTGGGATGACCACAGCCTTGGGAAGATTGTCAGGAAAAGATGATTCAAGAACATAAGAGAGCTTCACAAGGAGTGGACAGAAGAAGGAGTCAGCACATCTTCAGGAAAAGGGCTAAAGCTGTCACATTCCTAGAACCAAGCCACTCATGAACCAGAAAAAAAAAATGTCAAAAGCATTTCACCTAAGTTAAGGAGAAAAATAACTGGACTATTGCTCAGTGGCCCACAGTCTTCTTTCAGATTAAAGTAAATTCAGCATTTTATTTGGAAATCAAGGTCTGGAGTCTGGAGGAAGATTGAAGAGGCACAGAATCCAAAGTCCAGTGTGAAGTTTCTGAAATCAGAGATGAATTGGGGTGCCGTGACGTCTGCTGGTGTTGGTCCATTGTGTTTTGTCAAGTCCAAAGTCAATGCAGCCATCTACCAGGAGATTTTGGAGAATTTTATGCTTCCATCTGCTGACAAACTTTATTGAGATGCTGATTTCATTTTGCAGCAGGACATTAGCACCTGCCCACAGTGCCAAAACCACTTCCAAGTGGTTTGCTGACCATGATATTACTGTGCTTGATTGGCCATCCAACTTTCCTGACCTGAACCTCACAGAGGATCTATCAGGTATTGTGAAGAGGAAGATGAGTAAAATCTAACAAGCAATACAGAGGATCTGAAGGCCACTATCAAAGCAACCTGGGCTGCAGTAATTCCTCAGCAGTGCCACAAGCTGATTGCCTTCATGCCACGCCACATTGAAGCAGTAATTCATGCAAAAGGAGCCCCAACCAAGTATTGAGTCCATAATTAAACCTGCTTTGGAGATCTTGAACATTTCTGTTCTCTAAATCTTATTTTTTTATTGTCCAAAGCTGTAAATCATAAACATCAGAATTGAAACAAAAAACTCTTGAAATATTTCAGTTTGTGTGCAATGAATCTAGAATTTAAGAACGTTGCTTTTTTGAATAAAATTACAAAAAAATAAAGAAATTTTCCATAATATAATTTTTTTTTTAGATGCACCTGTAATGAAAGAGAGAACTGATTGAAACCACAATTCAAGTCACCTTTATTTATATAGCACTTTTAACAATACAGAATTTGTCAAAGCAGCTTTACAGTATCAAAATATGAAAATCCTGTAATTTTGTTTTCTTCCAGCTGTGCTCCATTTTCCGGGCTGCACTATTTAGGGTGCGAGTGTGCTCATTATACCACAGTGTCAAACTGTTTTCCTTAATCTTCCTTAAATGTAAAGGAGTGACCGTATCTAAAATGCTAGAAAAGAGAAAGTACATAGTTTCTGTTACATCATTACGTTTTTCTGAGCTATTCACTGTAAACCCTAATGTTGTCATTAATAAAGAAATCAAGTTAAACTTAACTTCACATTCCTTATAACACAGTTTTGCCATCAAAACTTAAACAGGTGTGTTTAACTTACTCGTTGGCAGTAAAAATCTTTTGAATTAAGATTTTAAGTGTTATAAACTCAGAATATCCATTTATTTAAATTATTCGCAATGTCTCTGTTTAAAAATGATTGGTCGCCCTTGAAATTCTGCCTTGACAACAGCGCCGATTGGCCAATATAACACAAGGCGGGAATTCTTTTGTCAAATTTGCTGAAGACGCAGCACTGACTGCAGGCCAGAATCATTTGCAGAACCATAAATATACACACATTTATTTTGATTTCCTTATACGTTTTATTGTAATGTTATTTGCATGGTGAAAACACTTTACCGTCTTACTCTGGCAGCGGGCCAGCTGCACAAGCAGCCAGACAGGCGGGAAGAGAGTCGTCTTGAAAGACTCAGAGTACGCTGGTAGGTAGAATAATGTTAAGATATATATTTAAATTGTGCTTAGTTGCCTTTGAGTATTTTTGTGTAACACGTTTGTGTTAATAACTTTCTGTAAGAACATCTGAATTTCGCATTTTCCTCCCGCAGGGACAGTAGCAGGCAGGGGGTTATGAAGCAGACGAGGGGGGGGGGGGGGATGGAGTCGTAAGGCCACAGGAGTAACGTTACCCTGGTAAGTTAATCTACAACGCGCCTGTAAATTTTGCTTTATTGTCTGTTAAATGTTGTATTTTTTTATACGGATCAAAAAGGTATAAATGTGTTTTACGTTAAAATCACCCAACTTCCAAACCTAGCCAATGTTTTACAGTCTAGCGCTGTTAGTTTACAATAGGCCTAAGCATGATATTGCGGCTCAAACATCGAGAAAAACAAGCAATACAAAATACCTCTAGTCTTGTTTTCCTCCAGCTGCACTCCATTTTCCGGGCTGCTCTCTTTAGGGTGCGAGAGTGCTCATTATACCATGGTGGCAGACTGTTTTCCTTAATAAAAATAGTTTATAAAGGGGTATGCTGTTTTGATATCCCCCGGATTAATAAAAATACAGTTTATTAAGGGGTATGCTGTTTTGCACCTTGCTTCGTAGAAAATAAAGTGTTGTGGTATCCTTTTTTGTTAGTTTTCACACTTACCAGCATACCCCATTCATAGCCTATTTCTGTGTATCTTACTAAAAGAAAATAAATTATAAAAACATTCATTGTGTATAGACTGGCTGAAAAATATTTCAATACAAATTTCAAATAGGTACATATCGTAAAATTTGTACAACATAGAACTTTTTAACAGTTTAAAGCAAACATTATGCACACACTTTTTACACTTGAAATGCTCAGAGGCAAGGGTTGCAGGGGTACACTCCTTGTGTGTCCATCTTGAGCATATGTCACACTGCACCTTTAAAGACAAAATAAAATAAAAAAAATCACTTTAGAAGTCCAATATATAATCAATGAAGCATTGAAGAATTACAAACTTTTTCAGCTGTACTAGCAGTAAGAAGAAATACATTTCTTCTTACTGCTACAAGAGCCTTAAATAGCCATAGTTAAGACTATTGTAAGTAGGGATGTCCCGATCAGGTTTTTTTGTCCTCGAGTCTGAGTCCGAGTCATTTGATTTTGAGTATCTGCCGATACCGAGTCCCGATCCGATACTTCTATAATACATAAAAAAAAGAATAAAGAAGAGCGAAAAAACAGATCCAGGATGTTCAATAAATTACATTTTGAAATATATTCAAATATAAAACAGCTATTTTAAATAGGCTAGTAAAAATATTTCAAAATCTTACTGTTTTGCTGTACTTTGGATCAAATAAATGCAGGCTTGGTGAATGGAAGGGACTTCTTAAAAAAAAAAAAAAACCTTAACAAGCTTACTGTTCAAAAACTTCTGACTGGTAGTATAGGCAACTTTATTTTTTTCTAATTTCTAGCTTTTAATTGGCTTAGAAATCTATAAATGCTGGACAATAACAAATAATAATGATTTGTTTATATACTACAAACACTGTTTATCACATAATAATGCAGAATAGTTTCTATACTGTAATAAATGCTATGTCAATCAGCACTGCTCTGTGATGTTCATCTCGCTGTATCCTGAGTCCGAATGAAATATCAGGTCATGCGCAAACTATCATGTCTCTTTGAGTTTGAATCTATATTTATTCACACCAGCTCTTGAAAACAAAGTGATGTCATGCCGCACGCGTCGCTGTTTCTGTGTGGAGTCAAAAGGGTCTAACTCTGTGCCACTGCATAACAAAAGATGTGTTAAAAATTAATGAGAATATATATATATATATATATATATATATATATATATATCCGAGTCCTGATCGGGAGGTAACGTCCGATTCCGATCGAGTCTGAAACCACGCGATTGGGCCCGATTTCCGATCACGTGATCGGATCTGGACATCCCTAATTGTAATGTACATTTTTTCAAGGATGCCTGTATTGCCTGCTTTAGTGAAAGCAGTTAGGAATGTCAAATTACTTCTTTATGAAGAAAATGACACAACACTATACTAAAATGCTTGCAGGTAAGCAAAAATAGGACAGCATTGTTGAACCAAACCAGGAGATGCTGCTGCTTGATTTGCCGGTCTTGTTGAATCTTACCAAATTTAACTTTAGGTAACAAAATGCATGTGTAACAGCTAGTAACGTTACACAGCGCTGAGGAGCAATTTTTAGACCTAGCTTTACCCTTTGTCTACAGTGTGTTCCTATGTTCACCGGGAACTTTACCTGCACATTTCTTGGTTTTGCTTTGTTGATATGCTCTACCTATAGTAGCTGTGTTTATTGCAGATTAAAAGCACTACATACACTCAATTTTTATACTCTCTTTTTCCAAGTACTTAAATATAAAGACAGTTTAACCCTTAACTGTCACTCACATTTTTGAACATAGACTTTATAGTGCACGATGCAAACTTAAATTTTTATAATTCATGAATGAAAATATTTTGTAACATGATATTGATGTACCATTTACATGGTAATGCAATGTCAGATTTTAAAATGGGTTTTTAAAAGATGAATTTTGAGATATTAAGTTTTCAGTCGATATATAATTTCTGAAGATTTCTAAAAATGTGATAGAGAAAAAGGCAACAGAGAAGTCTTTTTTTTTTTAAACAAAGGTCAAAACTCCAGTTATAATTTAGATTTTTGAGGGTGCACTCTTGTCATAAATTAATTGATTACTTTTCCTACATAATTTTTAACAACACATTTTGGAAAATATATTTATAAGTATACTTAGACCTTTCCAACAGTATATAGTTTGTCAAGATTAGATTAGACTTAATTGTAATATAGTGAAATAAATGTAAGTGTCCCACAGAGGTGAAGGGTGACAGTTAACAGGTTTTAAACAAATTTGAGGAAAAGTTTTTTAGACAATTCCTACCTACCCTGCCTTTAAATCAGAGACATGTCATCTGCAAAAATACTCAGACGACTCAATTATCGGGTGTATCAGAATTGATTTACATCAGATAAAGACAAAAAGCTCAAAGGATGGATTGTGTAAGTTGCCAGTTTGTCAGTATATAACCTATTGTCTTATTACCATCTCTGTGAAATACTCCTCAGCAACAAACTTCAACATGTTGCAGGAAACACATAAATCTTCCACACCATCTTAAATGAAAAACAAAAATATCACAAGATAAGCAATGGTAATTTAAAGACATTTGCTGCAAGACTTTAGCACAATTTATCGTGAATAATAGCCTCTTGTCAAAGGACAATCAGACATGGATAATTAAATGGATACCTTTGCATTCCAGAAGAGTGGCTACAATTTTGACTCTTGCGGCTGAGACCTCCTCTGTGTCTGTTTGAGCAACGCAGATAATTCTACCTAGGAGAATGAGCTCTGCAAACTACAAAGAGTCAGTGTAGGTGTAATGTGACACATATTCACCCCAATTGACCATTTGCAGGGAGCTTTATTGACAGGTGATCTGACCAATCATACTTCACAATCCGCCATTTTGCCCGACAACGCTGTCACATTGTCAATTCTAAAACAATCCCTAAAGATTTTATAGACACACCAAAAACTACCAATAAAGTTTGAGGTTAATACGGAATAAAGAAAAAGTACCACTAAAATCCAGTGACCTCCAACGTTTACAGGAAAAATCCAAGTTGAGGCTTGTGGGTAACTTCATCTAAAAATAAAAGAGAGCACTTAAAATCCAAAGTTCCAACATGCATGTGTATAAGGTTACATAGTCTGTAATAAAACCATATTTACCTTTTGAAGAACTCTGAAATGGCCACGATTTTTATTAATATTTAGATGAAAAACTGTACCATTTACATTTTCAACAAAGAACACATGCAACCATGACCAGGAATGGGTCATGGCAGAAACATGCAACTTTTTGACCAACCGGTCTAAACCAACGTTCAACGGGTTAGATCAGTTTCTATTGCACCTTGTTCTTGAGCACTACTCCAAACAGGTACCATAGAGCTGGCTTTAGCTGGGACCTGAGAGCTGGCTTGAGCCGGGACCTGAGAGCTGGCTTGAGCCGGGACCTGAGAGCTGGCTTGAGCTGGGACCTGAGGGCTGGCTTGAGCTGGGACCTGAGGGCTGGCTTGAGCTGGGACCTGAGAGTTGGCTTGAGCTGGGACCTGAGAGCTGGCTTGAACTTGGACCTGAGAGCTGGCTTGAGCTGGGACCTGAGAGCTGGCTTGAGCTGGGACCTGAGAGCTGGCACAACTTTTTTTTTATAAGGTTTCAGGTGACTGATGTTATATTTTGTTTTAAGACAAAATAGACAAGTTGCCGTCTTTCCTAAAAAAACTCCTTAATTGTGTAGGTTCTGGTGTAGTCTGTACTTCATTTCCCTCTTTAAACTCCACATTTCTGTACTTTTTCTGAACTCTTTTTGCAAATTTCTAATGAAATTCACTGCAGTCTTCAGGGAATATTATTGTTATTGTATAATGACTTGTACATTTCATAGTATAGACTTTTACACTAAATTAATCTACAATAAAATATTAAACATGTTTCCAATAAAGCTTAATGGGCAATATATCTGCATTTATATATTACTACTGCATCTAATGGATATATGAGGTATCTGGGAGTTACAGGAAAAGACTGTGGTAGGGGTATTCAGAAAACCTTCGCAAGGTAAAAGAGGAGCAGTGGCACCTTTTGGGGTAATATGCTATGCAACCTCAAATCATACTGGTTTATAGGGCTGTCACTTTTGTGAAAAACAATTATGTTAGATTTGAGACATAAGTGTTCATTGAATCCATTGTAAAATCGATTTTCCATGTCTAATGACGTTTCCATTTTAAACGCTAAATATGGGCAAATCAACGGACAACTAACAAGCATTAGGATGAACGTAAAGACGGCGCTTGAGAAGCGCACAAGTCAGCAATATCCCTGATGATTTATTGGCGTGAAGTGTCGTGCACAATGACAAACAGGAGTGCAACATTCTCGAAAAACAATAAGCAGAGTGGACTACCATAACATCAATGAAAAACATTACTGCAGTCTTCAACATGGCTGTGTTTACGATTAGAAATGTCAAACAAATTTTGCCTACATAGGCAATTGTAGCCCGAATCTGTATCTGTATGCATGATACTGTCTGAAATAATACCAGCAGAATTCAAACTTTTGTAGTAAAAAGAGAAACATTATGCAGAAGTTTAATTTGCTGTTATGTGTGTTTGTCAGAGCCTGCAGTTGCTGTGTGACGTGTGTTCACAGCGGGCGAATCGTGACGAGCTAGAAGCGCTCAGAGAAAGTACCGATAAAATCGATTCCCTATTTTCTTTTTCAAAACTTGTGTTAGTTGGACCGATCGATTGTGCAATCGATTTTCGAACATAAAGTGACGATGTCACAGGGTGACGATCAAGTGGAACTGCCCCGCCCCATACTTGTTTCCAGGGGGAGCAAGTTCAATGTAACACCGGAACGGTTCCGGGTCTCCCAGTGTAAACAGTCTGACGGAGCTTGCTGATTATGCAAACGAGTGACAGCTGGGCGTTGAGCAGAGATTGAGCCACGAGGGGGATTATAAAAGGATCCAGCTGATGGGCAACAAGCGCGGCAGTTCTTGGAGAAGTTCTTTTGTGCAGTTTGGCAGCGGAGTCCAAGCGCTGGAGCTTTTGCAGACTGAAGGAAACCTGTTCACCCGTCTGCACAGCTTGAATGTACAGTTTGCCTGTAGAGCGGAAAGAGTCGGCTGAGACCACGATAAGAGACCCTATTCACTGTGAGTTGATGTGAGTTGCAGTGCCTACTGTGAAGTGAACACGTGTGATCATTTGAAGTGATTGAATTATGCACTGGTGTGAAAACTGAAGTTTATGTCTGCCTGCTCTCAGTCGTCTGCTCGTGGGTTCTGAAGTTTAAACTGAAACTAACTAACTGTTGTGGCTCTGTGAACTTGAAGGAACTGCTCACTGCCAACGAATACCGCCATTGCTACACTGTGGTAAGAAGATTCAGTTGCTGAATATTAAGTTCTCATTTACCACGATTGTTCTGTGAACATAGAGAAACTGCCCTCTGCTATTGAATGCTGTTGCGGCTGCCCTATGGAGAGAAGGCTCAGCTGTTGATGATTGAAACCTGTATCCATCGTTGTGGCTCTGTGAACTTGAAGAAACTGCTCACTGCCATCGAATACCGCCATTGCTACACTGTGGTAAGAAGATTCAGTTGCTGAATATTAAGTTCTCATTTACCACGATTGTTCTGTGAACATAGAGAAACTGCCCTCTGCTATTGAATGCTGTTGCTGCTGTCCTATGGAGAGAAGGCTCAGCTGTTGATGATTGAAACCTGTATCCATCGTTGTGGCTCTGTGAACTTGAAGAAACTGCTCACTGCCATCGAATACCGCCATTGCTACACTGTGGTAAGAAGATTCAGTTGCTGAATATTAAGTTCTCATTTGCCACGATTGTTCTGTGAACATAGAGAAACTGCCCTCTGCTATTGAATGCTGTTGCTGCTGTCCTATGGAGAGAAGGCTCAGCTGTGGATGAATGAAACCTGTCTTCAACGCTGTGGCTCTGTGAACCTAAAGTAACTGCTCATTGCCACCGAGTACTGCCATCGCTGTTCTGCGGTAAGAAGAGTCTGTTGTTGTAAGACAAGTCTTCCATTTGCTATGATTGTTCTGTGAACATAAGGAAATTGTCCCCCTCTATTGAAAACTGCCAGCACTGCGTTGAGTACTGTCCTGCTGGGAGAAGTGGCCAACTCTGTTCCGTGGAGGGGACGAGAGCTCTTCGGCGGCCATCGGCGACGAAATGCTGGAGCACGGCGGACAAATTCCTTGCCCGACCCTCCCCGCTATCCCAAAATGAGGTGACACACGAACAGTTGATGTTGTCCATGGAATGAGTAATCCCCTCCTTTGCTGTCTATTTCCTATCAGTACGTGCTCCAGTACTTCTCTCTAGCCTAAAGAGGAGTTGCTGCGCAAATCCCCGCCAGTGCCCGCAGCCATTACTTGCCTCCAGCCGAAGAGGAGCTACTGCACAAATCCCTGCCAGTGCCCGTACCACTACTTACCTCCAGCCGAAGAGGAGCTACTGCACAAATCCCCACCAGTGTCCGTACCATTACTTACCTCCAGCTGAAGGGGAGTTACTGCACAAATCCCTGCCAGTGCCCGCAGCCATTACTTACCTCCAGCCGAAGAGGAGCTACTGCACAAATCCCTGCCAGTGCCCGTATCACTACTTACCTCCAGCTGAAGAGGAGTTACTGCACAAATCCTCGCCAGTGTCCGTACCATTACTTACCTCCAGCCGAAGAGGAGCTACTGCACAAATCCCCGCCAGTGTCCGCACCACTACTTAACTCCAGCCGAAGAGGAGTTGCTGAGCGCACCCCCCACCAGTATCCGCCCTTTGACTACGTCCGGCTGAGGGGGAAAACCACTTTGCAAAACTTTACCATAACTTGCCCCTTTGTTTACCCCTGGTCAAGGGGAGCCGTGGGTGAACCACCCACGCAATCTGTTGGGCTAAGGAAGATTAGCCTTGTTCCTTCTTTTAATTCAATAAAATATACGTTTTGAATAATATCTTGTCTGTCGTCTCTGGGTAACTCCTCGAGGTGGTATGTTGAAAAAGGGGAGGGGAAGTCCACCCCGACCTGTGACAGATTTGGCGTAGTCGGCAGGGTTCCACCTCGAGTTGAGCGACCAGAGACCTCCCATGGCAGACGAAGAAGTGCCTGCGGCCCGGCCCCAAGTTATGCCCATTTTTATGGGAGCCCCTTGGGCCCAATGATATGGAGGACCCGGGTCAGAATTGAGCCTAACGGAGTGGAGGGCTCAGGTCGAGTACCTGGCAGGACTTCAGGGATTGAGTGCCCCACAGAGGTTTCAGTTTGTCTTGAATTCGCTTGAAGGAGAAGCCAGGAGAGAGGTGCTGGCCGCACCAGAAGCAACCGGAGCCACGACACAAGCTGTGTTTGACTTCTTGATCGGGCAGTATGGTGATGCCACCCCAGTGGCGGTCCTACGGACGCAGTTCTTCAATTGCAAACAAGGGCCTAAGCAAACCCTATGGGCCTTTGCTCTACGACTACGGGAGCAGTTTGCGAGGCTGAAGGGGAGGCGTGACCATGGCCTAGGCGGTGAAGAGACCTTGTTACGAGATCAGTTTCTCCTGGGGCTCCGGGAAGGTCCTGTCCGTCAGAGCTTGCGTGTATAACTCCGCCGAGATCCTGAGTTGACGTTTGAGGATTTGCGAAGGGAGGCTTTAGCCCTGGAGACGGATCATGCGGAAACAACAGATCCCTCCATTTGTATGGCCGCCAGCCGAACGATTGACTCCCCTCTTCCTGGGCCGTCCGATTGGAAGCAGACCCTACGCACAGAACTCATGAAGGAGTTGCGAGAACAAATGACCGAGTTGTCCAAGACCTTTCTGGAGGAGGTTCGCCGGGAGCGGTCAAATCCGTTGCCCTTGCTTCGAGAGCGTTCGTACTCGGATGGGAGTCGAGACCCGGGGAGGCGTCCAATGCGGGCGGCTGGCCCCAAATTCCAATGGGACGCACAGGGGCGTCCGATTTGTAATGGCTGTGGAGAGCCGGGACACTATAGTCGCCAATGCGGCTCACGTCGGGGTTCACAGGGGGGTTTTTAGAGTTACCGGCCACTGTGGGTCAAGTGGTCAGGACCCCTCTGATGGACCCTTCTCTTCCTGCTGCCCCCAGAGACCACTTAGTTCGACGTTGCCCCACCATGGAAATTCGGGTGAACGGTGCCAAGGTCCGATGTCTAGTGGATGCCGGGTCCCAAGTTACCTTGTTCTCCGAAAGTTTGTCCAAAGAACTGTTCAATGCGCAATGCTTACAGGAGGCGGAGGCCCCTTGGCTCACCTTGCGAGGAGCAAACGGGCTAGACATTCCTTATGTTGGATACTTGGTCACGGACTTGGAGATCCATGTAGTTACAGTGCCACAGAAAGGAATTGTGGTTGTCCGGGACCCTTGTCTGGGGACACATCGAGCTCTTTTGGGCATGAATGTTATTGCAGAGTGTTGGGAAGAACTGTTCCAAACTGGGCCTATTCGAACTGCCCCGCCAGCCGAGAAACGTGAGTGGGAACGCATTATTGCGGATTGCCGCCAGGTTCATACGGCCAGCTCCCAAGAAGATTGTGAAGGCATAGGCCGGGTCACTTGTCGATATGCCCTTTCTGTACCAGCCCGGAGTGAGGCTGTGATTTGGGCTCGGTTGCCCGGTCGGATGTTTGGACCAGAAGATTGGGTGCTCGTGGAGCCCCATGTGGACTGTCAGATGGTAGAGGTGGCCCGAGGATTGGCCGCTGTACGGCGTGGCCGAGTCGTCGTAAGAGTACGGAATATACATCCTTATCCAGTCAACCTGTACCGCCATCAACGAGTGGCCCGAGTTACTTCGGTGGGCCTGCAACAAGTGAAGGATGGTGAAGGAGTTAATTTCTGTCAAGTGAGCCCCACAGTGGTGGAGGTGGCCCTGACGCAAGTAGAGCAGCCCATGAGTTCCTCGAGGGAGGGTATGCCGGCCCATCTTTTGGGGGAATCCCTGCGGGGGAGGAGCTAGAGGAGAGTCAGACACGGCAGCTCCAGGCATTCTTGGCGGAGTGGCAGCACCTATTCTCCGTACATGAGGAGGACTATGGCTGTACTGATGCTGTGAAACATTGTATTCCTACCGGTGATGCTGCACCAAGCAGGGAAAGATATCGTCCGGTGCCACCAACACTGTATTCCGAGGTTTGTACCCTGTTACAGAGGATGTTGGAGAAGGGGATCATTCGGGAGAGTAGCAGCCCCTGGGCGGCTCCTATCGTCCTGGTGCGTAAGAAGACCGGAGCTTGGAGGTTCTCTGTAGACTATCGTCGGCTGAATCAAGTGACTAAGAAGGATGCCTTCCCGCTGCCGCGGATCGAGGATTCCCTTACCAGCCTGACTCAAGCCGCCTGGTACTCCACTCTAGATCTGGCCAGCGGGTACTGGCAGGTGCAGGTGGAAGAAGGGGATAGGGAAAAGACCGCGTTCACGACCCCCTTTGGGCTCTTTGAATGGGACCGTATGCCCTTTGGCCTTTGCAATGCCCCAGCCACTTTCCAACGACTGATGCAGCGGTGCCTGGGTGGCCAGTTGGTGGATACTACGTTGGTATACTTAGATGATGTTATTGTCTACTCACCAGACTTTGAATCCCATCTTCAACATTTGGAGCAAGTGTTTCGGGCGATGGAGAAGTATGGATTGAAACTGCAGCCAGATAAGTGCCAACTGTTCCGCAAGGAAGTGAAATTCCTGGGGCACTGTGTGAGCGCCGCTGGAGTCTCTGTGGACTCTGAAAAAGTGTCAGCTGTCCAAGAATGGAGGACGCCCAAGACCGTGCGGCAAGTGAGATCTTTCCTGGGCTTTGTAGGATATTATCGGCGGTTCATTAAAGACTTCTCGAAGATCGCCAAACCATTAAATCAGCTTCTGGCGGGTGCGGGCCGTTCCCGCGGTCGTTGGTCCCCTTTGGTAGCTTGGGATTCCGCCTGTGACGTGGCCTTCCAGAGGCTCAAACAAGAACTGATACAAGCCTCGATTCTGGCCTATGCAGACTTTGTTCAGCCCTTTGTCTTGTATACTGATGCTAGTAACCTTGGCCTGGGAGCAGTATAGGCTCAGCGGGAGCAGGGAGTGGAGCGGGTCCGGCTCCAGTATCGTCCAGGCCGGGAGCACATTAATGCCGATGTGTCGTCCAGACTGTGTGAGGGTGTGAGCGGTTCAATCAGACGTTGCTGAGTCTGTTGGGGACATTGGACACGGAGCATCAGAGCAGTTGGGTGGATAGCCTCCCCGCGCTGGTACAGGCCTACAACAACAGTGTGCACAGCACCACAGGGTATGCTCCAACGCACTTGATGTTTGGGAGGCATGTGCGTCTTCCCACAGATCTACTACTTGGAACAGCTGGAGTGGAGGAGGAAGTGAGTCTGACGGATTGGGTGGGCAGACACCACCAGCGACTCCACTCGGCATATGAACGGGTCACCGAACGAATTAACATAGCCTCGACCAAGAACAAACGGCTGTACGATCGGACGGCCAGAGAGGCCCCGTTACTGCCCGGAGAGAGAGTTCTGGTACGAGACAATCGACGCGGTAAGGGCAAACTGAGTGATCGGTGGGAGGCCCTGCCTTATGTAATACAAAGCCAGCAACGCCCCGACCAGCCGGTCTATACCATTCGCCCTGAGGGAAGGTCAGGCCCAGAACGGGTGATACATCGGAAACTAATCCGCCCCTGTCCGAATTATCCAAAACCTGTGGTAGAAACTTCCACTGTTCCAGTGGCATCCAGGCCGCCCTTAGTAGGTTGGGCAGTGGTTCCAAGGGGCCCACCTGTCGAGCCAAGAGGGGAGGACCCCGCCTCGCCGCCGAGACGTTCCCAAAGGGACAATAGAGGACGACCCCCGGCCAGGTATGGAGACTGGGTCGCTGACCCCCGTTCTAGGGACTAGAACGGATTGGCGGGGGAGGATGTCACAGGGTGACGATCAAGTGGATCTGCCCCGCCCCATACTTGTTTCCAGGGGGAGCAAGTTCAATGTAACACCGGAACGGTTCCGGGTCTCCCAGTGTAAACAGTCTGACGGAGCTTGCTGATTATGAAAACGAGTGACAGCTGGGCGTTGAGCAGAGATTGAGCCACGAGGGGGATTATAAAAGGATCCAGCTGATGGGCAACAAGCGCGGCAGTTCTTGGAAAAGTTCTTTTGTGCAGTTTGGCAGCGGAGTCCAAGCGCTGGAGCTTTTGGGGGAAAAAGTCTTCTGGGCGGATGCAGACTGAAGGAAACCTGTTCACCCGTCTGCACAGCTTGAATGTACAGTTTGCCTGTAGAGCGGAGAGAGACCACGATAAGAGACCCTATTCACTGTGAGTTGATGTGAGTTGCAGTGCCTACTGTGAAGTGAACACGTGTGATCATTTGAAGTGATTGAATTATGCACTGGTGTGAAAACTGAAGTTTATGTCTGCCTGCTCTCAGTCGTCTGCTTGTGGGTTCTGAAGTTTAAACTGAAACTAACTAACTGTTGTGGCTCTGTGAACTTGAAGGAACTGCTCACTGCCAACGAATACCGCCATTGCTACACTGTGGTAAGAAGATTCAGTTGCTGAATATTAAGTTCTCATTGACCACGATTTTTCCGCGAACATAGAGAAACTGCCCTCTGCTATTGAATGCTGTTGCTGCTGTCCTATGGAGAGAAGGCTCAGCTGTGGATGAATGAAACCTGTCTTCAACGCTGTGGCTCTGTGAACCTAAAGTAACTGCTCATTGCCACCGAGTACTGCCATCGTTGTTCTGCGGTAAGAAGAGTCTGTTGTTGTAAGACAAGTCTTCCATTTGCTATGATTGTTCTGTGAACATAGGGAAATTGTCCCCCGCTATTGAAAACTGCCAGCGCTGCGTTGAGTACTGTCCTGCTGGGAGAAGTGGCCAACTCTGTTCCGTGGAGGGGACGAGAGCTCTTCGGCGGCCATCGGCGATGAAGTGCTGGAGCACGGCGGACGAATTCCTTGCCCGACCCTCCCCGCTATCCCAAAACGAGGTGACACACGAACAGTTGATGTTGTCCATGGAATGAGTAATCCCCTCCTTTGCTGTCTATTTCCTATCAGTACGTGCTCCAGTACTTATCTCTAGCCTAAAGAGGAGTTGCTGCGCAAATCCCCGCCAGTGCCCGCAGCCATTACTTACCTCCAGCCGAAGAGGAGCTACTGCACAAATCCCTGCCAGTGCCCGTACCACTACTTACCTCCAGCCGAAGAGGAGCTACTGCACAAATCCCCGCCAGTGTCCGTACCATTACTTACCTCCAGCTGAAAGAGAGTTACTGCACAAATCCTCGCCAGTGTCCGTACCATTACTTACCTCCAGCCGAAGAGGAGCTACTGCACAAATCCCCGCCAGTGTCCGCACCACTACTTACCTCCAGCCGAAGAGGAGTTGCTGAGCGCACCCCCCACCAGTATCCGCCCTTTGACTACGTCCGGCTGAGGGGGAAAACCACTGTGCAAAACTTTACCATAACTTGCCCCTTTGTTTACCCCCGGTCAAGAGGAGCCGTGGGTGAACCACCCACGCAGTCTGTTGGGCTAAGGAAGATTAGACTTGTTCCTTCTTTTAATTCAATAAAATATACGTTTTGAATAATATCTTGTCTGTCGTCTCTGGGTAACTCCTCGAGGTGGTACGTTGAAAAAGGGGAGGGGAAGTCCACCCCGACCTGTGACAACAGCCCTACTGGTTTAAGCTATATTATCTAAGCTTATCTTTTAAAATGTTTGGTCACTTGATGCTTGGCCCTAACAGAAAGCCATTTTCAAGAAAAAGACAGAAAAAAAAACCTACCGGCAGTTCAACAGGCACTTCTGATGGAAATCTAGCTTCTCGCCCATACATTAAAAGAAATAGTGAGAATTTTGTTGAGGTGTGTATTTTGGATCTCAGCGAAAAAAAAATTGCATCTAGATACTGGTCCCAGTCATCCAGCTGATCATTAACAAGCTTTTTAAGTGCCCTAGACATTTTTTTTTAATTATTTCTAAATGAATGTATTTCAAGACAGAAACTACCAACTTTCAATACAGTCTGGTAATAATGATCAGAAGAGCTACCAATCAAACAAAACCCTGAAAAGAAAACGGAAGAATAATGAATGCTTACCGTTTGATGTTATCATTGGTATTCTCATCAAGCCCATTTGTTTGGGGATGGTAAGCAGCCATAACACTCTTCTCAATAGAGAGCAGCTCACAAAGTGTGCTGTTGATCTAAAATGTAGAGATAAAAAAATTCAGAACGTTATTTTTATTTGGTTTTTAGTACTTCTGTCAAATATTTAAATCAAAAAATCTTTATTTGTTGAGCACCAAATCACAAATGACATCATCAGAACAAAATGCATAAAGTGAAGCTTACTTGATTGACAAACTCCCGTCCTTGGTCTGACAGTATGCGCTTAGGGCAGCCATGTCTATCAATGACTGTACAAAGGATTTTGGCTACTTCCAGTTCAGACTTTGTCTTTAGAGGAAAGGCCTCCACCCACTTGGAAAAATAGTCAGTGACTGTCAATATATACTGATACCCAGTAGATGTTTTTTGGAGTGGACCAGTAAGATTAATGCCAATGAGCTCCCAAACAGCAGATACCTATTAGTGATTTGAATGCATAATAGATTAAATAAAATTGCTAATGCTTAGCATTGTTAAAATCTAGTCGATTACAAAAGATGGTGACTCTTCTGTGACTGCCAAAGAGTAGTTCTCCATCTTTAAGGAATATCGACATTACCAATAATAAATAATACAAAATATGAACATGTGCATATTTCTGTCAGTATTGGTAAATACTGACCGTGAATCCTGAATTTCGAGGAGTATTTCCTTAGGCTTTGCTTCTGCCCTTTATTTAGCTCTGCAGGGTATGAACCCCTTAAAAGGTAATTGAAAATGTCCTCCCACTTATTTTCCATGGGTAAACTACAGTTAGCAGAAAAATAAGTAATAATCATTTGAACGCAATGTGTTTAATCTCGGTCAGATGGCGCCAAATGCAAGAACCTCGAGTTAACACAGGATTTAACGTTTTAACACGACATTACACAACTCCACTTGCTTAAAATAATATATTGAAAACATCTGTCAACATTTCTTGTGATTGTACAAGGCATGCAATTAGGTAATGTGTATATATTATCCTATATAATACACCAACACTTACCTCTTGTAATCTTAGGTATGCTGAAATGATGTTTAAATTTAACGCATGTGCAATTCCATTAATTTCACTGCTGCGCATGTGCATTAACCGAAGGTATCCCATTCTGATGGGTATGATGTTCCGTCAGAACACCGGTTATGTTCACTAAAAACTGCAGACCTTTTCCCGCCTGTGACACATTTACAGAGATATATTATTAATTAATAGTTATGTGGATGTAACATGTCCCTGGGGCATAATATTAATTATTCTGTTTACAGTACTTTTTAAATGCACATACACACTTCTTCATACACACTCTTTCACACATTCACAATCTCTGTCATTCACACACACACACACACACACACACAAACACACACACACACACACAGTATCAATTTCAATCTAAAGGGTTATTTCACTCAAAAATGAAAATTGTCATTCATTACTCACCCTTGTGTCATTCCATCTTCAAGACACAATAGTTTTTTTTAAATGAAAGTCTGTAATGTTCTGTCCCTCCATTGACATCCAACGCAACTAAACTTTTAAGGATGATAGGAAAGACTTTGTTACAGTACTCTGTAATACAGTACTCCAGTGGTTTAACCTCAATTTTATGAAGCAAAACGATTGCTATGTTTGTGCAAAAAAACATAATTTACAAGTGCATTTTTGAAAATGTTTGCAACACCTGTGCCTCGCATGCATGTTGTTCAGATTCGCACGTGAACACAACTCACATAGCACCACAGAACTTGAGTTAATGATTTCAGATGTAATTGCGCGAACATGCGTTGGAGATTATATTTTGTAAACAAAGCACTTGCGTAGCTTCATAAAATTGAGGCTAAACAACTGGAGTCACATGGATTACTTTAATGATGTCTTTCATACCTTTTTGGACCTTGAAAGTGGTAATTGCATTGGATCTCTAGTATGGAGGGACTGAAACCTCATGGGTTTCATAAAAAATATTTTCATTTATGTTCCGAAGATGAATGTAGGTCTTACAGATGTGCAACGACACAAGGGTGAGTAATTAATGACAGAATTTTAAATTTTGGGTGAACTAACCCTTTAGATTGAGATTGATACAGTGTTTGTGAGAGTGTGAATTAAAATTCTGTCAGTAATTACTCACACTCATGTTGTTTCAAACCAGGAATACTTTCGTTCATCTTCGGAACACAAATTAAGATATATTTGATGAAATCTAAGAGCTGTCTCACTCCTACATAGGCTTCTCTGTAATTTAAATTTGCCTGCCCAGAAAGTTAGTAAAAACATTGTTAAAATAGTCCAATTGACTACAGTGGCTCAACCTGAAGTTTATCAAGCAACGAGAATACTTTTCTGTGCGGAAAAAAAAAACAGAAATAACATCTTTATTCAACTATTAATTTTCCTCTTTGTTTCTCTGAGTGAGCTCACGTAATGTAAAAGCGCAGCGCTTTTCACTTTTCCCAAAAGTGAAAATTCTGCACTTCTGTGTTGTACGTCAGAACATAGGCTCACTATTGGCGGACACTGGTCATGTGTGTGATGCTGGTGTCACAGGTCGGAGCGGACCACAGATGTCGTGAGTCACGCCCCTCCCTAGTTTCCACCTCGAGGAGGTCCCAAGAACACCCCAATGACCAGACACACGAGAGACGGTAAGTAAGTATTAAAACAGCATTATTAAATTACTAAAAAAAAGGTATAGGGAAGGGAGGGGGAGGGAGGCTAAAATCCAACTCTCCAATTCGGGGAATATCAGTCTCGAGTCTCTTAGACTCCGTCACGGGAGATCTCCGGTAAGTCCTTCACTCCTCTTTCCTTCTGGCTATGTGACGACAATCAGCTTATTCACAAGTGCCCCTTTGTTCTAGCTTGCAAGACAGCTGCCCAGGGCCCTCTCCTTTTCCTGGACGTATCAGATACAAGTGGTAAGTATTTAGAGTTTGAATGCACGATGGGTACCTGCTGCTTCTTGTGACGAACTCCGAGGCGGCCCAGCGGGTTGGACTCCCGGTCGTCCAGATGCTGGTGGAGCTGCACAATGGCTGTCGGGACCCGACTCAAACCGTACTGGTAAGTGTACGGGAGGTGTTCGCGGTTTCTGTATCCTGAGTAACGGGTCGACGTGCAGGTAGACGCTTCAAAGGGACCCGCTAAATCTGCACAAGAACATACAAGTAAGTATGACAGGACTTGACACGGACGGTGGACAGAGAGGCCGCTGGCTCTTCCCCCGGGGCAAAGGTAAGTCTGTAGAAAAGACAACTGAGGCTTCACTTGGGCATACAGGCGAACGTACAACACAATATGCTGGCTTTAGCTTTGGGCATAAGGTAGGTACATCAAAGGTAGCTGGGACTTCACTCTGGGCATACAGGCGAATGTACAACACAATATGCTGGCTTTAGCTTTGGGCAGAAGGTAAGTACATCAAATGTAACTAGGACTTCACTGGGGCATACAGGCGAGTGTACAACACAATATGCTGGCTTTAGCTTTGGGCATAAGGTAAGTACATCAAAGATAACTGGGACTTCACTCTGGGCATACAGGCGAATGTACAACACAATATGCTGGCTTTAGCTTTGGGCATAAGGTAAGTACATCAAAGGTAACTGAGACTTCACTCTGGGCATACAGGCAAATGTACAACACAATATGCTGGCTTTAGCTTTGGGCAATAGCTTACGGTGAATATACAGGGAAACAGGAAGGGATGTTACTCACACCTTTTGGGGAAATAGACGTCAGGCGTTCCTTTTCTGAGGTTTACCAACTGCTGATAGAGATGCGGGTCGAAAGTTGTTTCACCCAGGGTGTGCTACACTGGGTGGGTCGGACGCTTCCCTCTCCTTTCTGCCGACCAACAGGGTGAGTCTTCTAGAAAGGGGCGAACCTTTGAAGAACTCCACAGCAGGTAATAATACACGCACAGCTGATTTCCTCCTCCAGCAGCCAACTCCTCACCATTAATACTTCCCACTATATCCACACTGTTCTTACTTGAATTTGTTTCCCACCTCTGTTACGTGGGGTAGAAGGGTCAGGATGTCATCGACGGCATCTAATTAGAGATGTTGTTTTCTTCGCCCGCCTCAGTACTCACTTCCTCCACAGGATTTCGTCGGGCATGAAAGGTGGTTTTTGACGACACAAATACAGCACAACACTGCAATTTCCAAGTGTATACACTCACAGCAAAGGACAAAGGCTCACCCACTGCACTCCACACACTCTTGGTGAATTTAGGGTCAAACCCCCCGTCTGACCAAAGACTCGTCCTGGAAATCGTGAGAACACTGATGCAAAGAATATTCAGATTTAAACGTCGCCGTCACGACACCCCAACGTCTTCTCTCACTCACTGGTCCCGGCTCACCCACAATCCTCCTCCACGGTGGGGCCGCTCACTTACTATGCCAAAAACTCACAAAAAGGCTCACAGATAGTTCACTCCAGATAATTATGCTGCTGTACGATGGTTTAGGGTACTCACACTGTTACTAACACGAGGTCCCTTTTCCCTCTTCTTTCCAGCCCCTGGATACTTCTCCTGCTGCCACGTGACCTGTCCAAAAAGGGCCTCCTTCAGCAATATTTCCGGTGAGTCTTCCTGTTCTTAACCACTCGGAATTTGTTACACATGTCCATAGAGCATTTCACAGTTAGATAGACATCCCAATATACTCAGCCCGGTTTCTGTTTCTGCCAAACCCTTGTCTCCGTCTTCGCCCAGCCTACAATATTCCTCCGCCTGCTTTCCGCTGCCCTCACCCAAACACTCCAACTCACACGCCATATCGGCTAGAATAAACAACTTCTTCCTCTGCAGTTTCTGAGGCCCTCTTTATACTCCTCCTTCTCTTCACACTGCCCAATCCACGATCGCCCCGTTCATCTATCCACCTGTGAGCAATGAAACCCTGATTTCCTTCCCCGGAGTTCCCGGAAGTAACCGGTGTTTGAGGATTATGGTCCGGGCGGAACCAATCTCCATCCCTTTAGTTCCGCCCTTACAAAGTCACTCCGTGACATCCTCCCCCGCCAATCCGTTCTAGTCCCTAGAACGTCTCTCTGCCCACTCACCGTAACGTGCAAGGGGGCGTCCTCGGTTCTCTCGGTGGGACCGCCGAGGTGGCGAAGCATGGTCAACTCTGGCAGGAACATCCACAGGGCCCCTTGGGGCCACTCGGGCGGGCACATTCACAGGGCCCCTTGGGACCACAGCCCACCGTCGGGAGTCGGGACAGGGCGTCGGCGTTGGTGTGCTCTCGCCCAGGCCGATACTGGAGCTGGTAATCATAATTCGCTAGCTGGGCCACCCACCGCTGCTCCACAGCCCCCAGCTTCGCTGTCTGTAGGTGCACAAGCGGGTTGTTATCGGTGACCACTGTTACCTGAGCGCCCCAGAGGTAGTCTTTGAATTTTTCGCTGAGTGCCCACTTCAATGCCAACAACTCCAGTTTGAAGGAACTATAATTGGTATCGTTCCTCTCCGCGGGATGAAGACTCCGACTAGCATACGCGATGACCCGTTCCACTCCCTCCTGCCGTTGGGCTAGTACTTGCAGCAGAGTCCGAACCTCGGTATATAAGGTAGGTGGTATCGGCTTCTCCCGTGGGGATCCGATGTTTCACTATGTTCGTACATCCATAATCTTCATCATGGGCAGAGAAGACATGCTGCCACTTCCTTAGAAGTTCCTGTAGCTTACGTGTCTGAGTCTGCTCCAATTCCTCTCCTCGTAGGGATTCGCCCAATAGATGGCCAGGCACTTCTTCCCCAGCCGTCCTGGCGGGCGAGTCTACTTGAGTCAGGCCCACTCCGACCACTGTAGGGCATACCTGGCGGAAACTCACGTCCCTTTCTTCTCGCACTTGATGGGGCTCCACCATCGTTACTCTTGCCAAACGTTGGTGTTTGTGTAGATGTATGGCACAGGGCTTCTCATTTCGTACCTTTACCGGGACTCGTCCTCGGCGGACCACCGCCAGTCCTCGGGCCACTTCCACCTCCTGACAATCCAAATGGGGCTCTACCAGTACCCAGCCTTCTGGCCCGTGTTCTTGTTGGGGGACCCTTACCCATACTATGGCCTCACTTCGGGCCGGTACGTACAGTGCATAGCGGCAAGCTACTCGACCAGTCTCTTCCCGGCCCCTCCGGACCCTGGTCATCTGGACCCGGCGACAATCAGCCACAACACGTTCCCATTCTTGTCGTTCTGCAGGCGGTATTTTCTGAGCAGGCTTAGCCCGAAATAATTCCTCCCAACACTCCGAGAGGACGTTCATACCTAGGAGGGCTCTATGAGTTCCCAAGCAGTGGTCTTGGACGATGATCACTCCTTTCTGGGGCACGACAACTCCGTGAATTTCCAAGTCTGCTAGTCTGTAGCCAATATAGGGGATGTCTAACCCATTTGCTCCCTTCAGGGTGAGCCAGGGGGCCTCTGTTCCTTGCACGTTCTGTTTCCCAAACAGCTCTTGTGACAGGCTCTCAGAAAATAGGGTGACTTGTGATCCAGTGTAAACGAGACAACGTACCTTGATGCCACACACTTGGACCTCCACCACAGGCCTATGCCCAATCATCTTGTCCTTCGAGCCAGCTTCTATAGATGGGTCATCCGAGGGGGTCCCGACCACACGACCCACTGTGGCTGGTCGACCTAAAAACCCCCCTCCGAGCCTTTTCGGGGACCACACTGTCGACTGTAGTGGCCAGGTTCTCCGCAACGGTTACAAATCGGTCGCCCTTGTTCATCCCACTCAAATCGAGGGCGGGTAGGCCGGCTAGGTCGCCTTCCTGGGTCTCGGCCACCATCTGAATACACACGGTCTCGGGGGGCAGGCCTTACCTCTTGCCTCGAAGTGCCGAGTCGCAATTCCTCCAAAAGGGCCTTAGATAACTCCGTCATTTGTTCACGGACATCTTTGAGGAGTTCCAACTTCAGGGCCTGTTTCCAATCTGCTGCTTCTGGAACAGCCGTTGCAGTGCCACTTACGGCCGCACACACAGGGGGGTCTTTTACTTCGGCCTGATCGATCTTCAGAGCCACGGCCTCCTTCTTCAGGTCCTCGAATGTAAGCTCAGGATCTCTTCGGAACTGCACTCGCAGACTCTGTCGTACTGGGCCTTCCCTCAATCCCAGCAGAAATTGGTCTCTCAACAAGGTCTCTCCGTCCCCGAGACCATGATCTTGACGTCCTTGTAGCCTCGTAAACTGCTCTCGCAGTCGCAGTGCAAAAGTTCTGATAGGTTGTCGGGGGCCTTCTTTACAGTTAAAGAACTGTGCTCTAAGGACAGCTACTGGGGTGGTATCGCCATATTGTTCCGTCAAGAACTGTAAGACGGTTTGAGCGTTGGCTCGGACGGTTTCTGGGGCGGCCTGGACTTCCCGCCATGCTTCCCCCTCTAGAGAATTAAGAACAAATTGCAGCTGCTGTGCCGCACTCAACCCTTGAATCCCGGCCAAATATTCGATTTGAGCTTTCCATTCGGCTAATCGTACTTCAGACTCAGTTGCGCCGTACTTCTGGATCCAGGGGTTCCCCATAAACACTGGCATGACTCGGGGTAGGGCCTCTGGTAACTCGTTGTCAGCCATTGGGGAACCTTGGTCACTCAACCCGAGGTGAAATCCTGCCGACTACGCCAAAATCTGTCACAGGTCGGAGCGGACCACAGATGTCGTGAGTCACGCCCCTCCCTAGTTTCCACCTCGAGGAGGTCCTGGCAAATAGTGAGCCTACGTTCTGACGTACAACCCAGAAGTGCAGAATTTTCACTTTTGGGTGAACTAACCCTTTAAGTTGCACCTTTTTAAATGTAAATGAGATAATTTGTTAATGTTTATTCAGTAGATGTCCGATGATCACAGCTCAATTCTTGATATGCCAGTGGGGATTGTGATAGTTGAAGATGGGACGACTCTGAAGCCCCTCAACTCATTAGTCTCCATCTTTGATTGGAATAGTAATCGAAGGAAAATTAGTGATGGACAATCTACATGAACTTCCTGAAGCAATGTGGTGCCTTTGTGAGTTACACAAAGTCACTGAGATACACGTTTGACTTCATTAAGCGCATTCTAGTTTTCTTGGGGCAAAAAGACCTGCAGCCTAAAACACAGTGGTTGGCAAACCTGTTTGGTTAAAATGGAGAAATTGCTTGGCGCACTTTTAATAGCAACACATTTACATTACACATGGTCTTTTGAAATGAGACCGTTAAAAATGAGTTTAGAAATGAGCTTACTGTTTTGTATAAATGTGAGCTTAGTGTTATAAATATGAGCTTACGTTTTTTTTATATATATGAATTTATTGTTTTGTAAAAATGTAAGCTTACTGTTGATTATCTTAATTTTTAATGTGACTTAAAAGCAGCTTACTGTTAACAATATGAGCTTACTGTTTTTTAAATGTGACTGTTAAAAATGCAGCTTCCTGTTAAAAATGAGCTTACTGTTTTTTAAAAATGTGTGATTACTGTTAAAACATGAGCTTAAAGTGCTGTTCAAGTGTCTTAATGTGACATAAAAATGTTTCTTAAATTAATGTTAATGTATAAACCAAATAAAGCACTTTATGGAAAAAACAATATTTGTATTAAATCATTTATAAATCATTAAAACAAGTAAATGACCATATAAAACTTAAACTTTAGTTAAGACAATTAATTAAGTTAATTCAACGAAGAGACCATCATTAGGTCAACTCAATTGAATTGAGTTGTCAATTTTGCCATTACTCAGTTTTACTTACGCAACCACTTTCCTCAAATCATTTGAGTAGTCTCAATTTATTAGGGATTACAGTGTTGGATATGCTGAGGAATTGAGATAAATCAGGAAGATTGCTTATAAAGCAGTAATTTTGTGGTAGAAGTGATGGTTCAACCATACTTGTAATAACGAGTAGAATTTACAGTTTTAGCTATATGGAGTTTACACAAAACTAGATAATGATTTGAGATGTCATCACTTTGCTACAGAATTTCAAAACCGTTAACATGAATGAATGAATGAATGAATGAATGAATGAATGAATGAATGAATGAATGACCACCAGTGTGCAGCATCCACCTGGATGATGCGACGGCAGCCACAGGACAACAGCACCAGTGTGCTCAACACATACCAGCTTCAGGTGGAGGGGAGAGAGAATCACAGAGCCAATCAAGTGGATGTGGATTATTAGGAGGCCATGATTGACAAGGGCCAGTGGTGGCAATTCAGCCAGGACATGGCGGGGTTACACCCCTACTCTTTTACGAGAAGTGTCATGGGATTTTTAATGACCACAGAGAGTCAGGACCTCAGCTTAATGTAACAAAATACATAAATTCCATGTGACTGTATTAAATCTAGAGTATGATTTTGACAATGAGTAAGTAGAACCTGGCACGTGTTGTGTAACCACAGCAGATCTCAGAATGTCTTGAAATTAAAATCACCATCAATTATTTTATTTTATTTTTTATTTTTCTGCATCTGGCACTAACTCAGATAGAAAATCTGCAAATTCTTTAATAAAGTATGCATGGTGCCTTGGTGGCCTGTATACAGTAGCCATTACAAATATCACAGGGGATTTATCATTAACACTTGATTCTCTGGATAATGTTATATGAAGCACCATTACTTCAAACGGGTTATACTTAAAGCCTGCCCCCTGAGATAACCTGAAAACATTGTTATAAATTTAAGCAACAGCTCGCCCTTTTACCTTTTGGATGCAGCTCATGTTTACAACAGCAATCTTGGGGGGTAGACTCAATATATAATATACAATAATATAATCATCTGATTTTAGCAAGGTTTTTTTTTTTTTTTTTTTTTTTTTGTTAGTTCGGGGAACAGACACAGTCACTATAGTGTGATATCTAGGTGAAAGAGTCCACAGACTGCCCCCTGGAGACACAGACATGCATGTCAACAGAGTACTGCCCCAAATACTCGCTCTCTGAATAGAGTAACTCACTCATCTCTCCCACACCCTCACACAGTTGCATGTCACCTCTGCTGTTTCTTATTTTGGTTCTGAATATGTATTCTTGTGCTCTTCTCTGACCTGGGTATGGTCTGTGTGCCATACTGTGTGTCATCTGCTATGCTTCCATTTATTCCAATTGTTACTATCAGTCCTGATGTTGGTCACGGTCTCAAATCTGCATGCTTTAGTAGAGAGCTACTAACCTGTCTGTCTTTGCTTGTGTATAACATTGTGTCAGAGCTCTTGCTCTTCACATTTTTACCTCTATGGGGTCAGTTAAAAGCCATTTAAAACCAGTAATTCAATTTTGGTTCAATGAAGTTTATCAAGTAAAAATTCTTAATATTTAAATGTCAAAAACACACAATCATGCCAAACTAATATCTACTATAAAAAACTTCAATAATTCAAGACACTTTATATATTTTCCAGTGCACCAAGATGAATGTAGAAGTCTGTCTCCTTGATACACATTTTTCTGGCTTCAATTCATTTAGTAACATTTTACAGTATTCAGTTAACGGTAATAAATCGTCCCCTTGGAATTATAAGGTTCTATCCAGTGCTTTAAGTGGCCCAAAAGAGGTGCCGGTACTCTATTATAGCCTCTCTCTCTCTCTCTCTCTCTCTCTCTCTATATATATATATATATAGTGGGGTGTCTGTGGTCTTGGGTGACGGGATGGGGGGCTTATGATATTAGACTAAAATAAAAGATAATGAATTTCAAACCTTAACTAAACACATTTTTATTCAAGGATCAACCGTCTGTCATTACTCTTTAGTCTGCCACAAGAAACAACAACATTAAAATCATGTCATTGTAAAAAAAAAAACAAAAAAAAAAAACAATGACTGTTGTAACAGTGCGTAAATCAGACCCTTCTGTAAAGCTAACGCTAATGAGCTTAAACTTATTTTTTGTCAATCACTCCTGTACGCGTGCATCACTGTCCTCCTCGCAGCTGCAGCAACTTGCGCTCTCTTCATCAAGATTTAAAACAAAAAGGGGACAAAAAGGTTGTATTGTCTTTGTGCATACACTCTCAAAAAGGATGTGTTAATTAATAACACATTTTTTGTGTTATGGCTATTTTAACACATTTTGTGTAATTTTAAGTTGATCATGTGTAAAAAAAAAAGCGAAAGAGAGAGAGAAACAACACAGTGTGTCCAACACAATATGTGTTAACTATCATCCAATCACATTGCTGCAACGTCACTCCGCACCTCAAAAAGCAAGTTCGCGCCTCTTTTTCCATCGATGGTGGATGACTTGGATGCACACATCAGGTATGTTATTTTTTATTAGAAATTGTAAAATATACATTTTTAAAGTATTTTATTATAATTTTTTTAGACGGTCAAATGTGCATTTAGTTAGCGACCTCTACTCTCTGCGGGTATTTTCCGTTGACGGGAGGGGCAGTGTTGAACAAGGCAGCAACCGCGTCTGATATTAACGTTAGTAACGTTAAGTTACTTCAAAAATGATTTTTAATTCTCCTCATACACTTCGGTAAGTTTGTCCCTCATTCTCTGGAGAGAACTTGTTTTAAACGAGTTTTGTTTTTCTTTGTTTGTTTTGTTGCAAATGACATGATGTCTGATAAAACGCTGCAGCTCCTTAACAGGTTTGACACAGTGGAAACGTTACCACTTTCATTGGTATCTGTCGCATCTCTTTCATTAAAAAACATAATGTATGGATGTTTAGTTAAATGCCCTTAAACAATAACATGATTTATCAAGCTAACGTTAACGGTAAAAATTTGATTGACTTCGACATTCGAGTACGTCTCCATTTCAAAAAGGATGTGTTCATTTGAATAATTTAACACAGTTTGTGTAATTTCGTGTACGTAATTGACACAGATTGTGTAATGATAACTCATTGGTGTGTAGAAAATGAGAAGGAATAACAAACTGTTGAGTTAAAAGTAAGACAATACGTGATGTCCTCAACACAGGTTGTGTTGTTTTCAACATCCTTTTAAGAGAAGCGCAGATCCTGGAGTGCTCAGGGTCTTGCGCTCCCCTGGAATTTTGGCACTTCTCTTAAAAGAAAAAAAAAATTCGAGAGTCCATTGTAATACGGAATTCGGATTCGGAATTTGGAACCGCGTACTACCACACTACTTGTAATATGTTTTACAATAATATATGGCAGAAATAGTTAAAGCAATATGAAGTACCATTTTCATTGAAAATGAACATATTTTAACTGCCTTTTTTTTCTCGAAGGTTGCACCAAAGAACACATATGAAGCTGGTCCAAGTAGTCATCAGAAGGTTTGTATATATAACTGAGTGCTGAAACAACAGCACTCTTTTCAATATTTTTATCACTCTGTTTGAATTTGTTTGCACATTCCACAGAAACTAAAAGTCTGTACCCTTGTTTTCAATAAATTAATTCAATAAATATCAGCAAATATATTTCAATAAAATGTAATGTTTAGGGCGCAGAACCTTTTTTTAACACCTTTAAAAAAAGGTGTGAGTGAGTCTTTATGAGTGTGTGAATCATTCATCAGTTCTTTTCAAAACTGGTGATTCATTCTGGAGCAATATAAGTGAGTGACTTTGAGTAACTGAATCACTAACTCATCTAATAAGAACTACTTTGTGCTTTTTATATTTCCAGCATCAACGTAATATAATTGATGTGGACACAATGTGAGCACTAATTGAAAGCAATGGTTCGAGTATATATAAGGATTATGAAGCTTCAGGAATGCTTTCAGAGACATCAAGAAAGCTCCTTGACAAGATAGGAGTCCCTATCACAAAGTCACAAACATGTTATTTTTAGTTAACAAGTGCACAGAAAATATTGTAATTCTTTTTATAATGAGGTGACTTCCTGAAAATTACACTTTATCGCTTTGCTTTGAATGCACATTCGGACATCCTGAATCACTTCAAAATATATCCGTCTTATTGTCCAGTCGGTGGCCTTAATTTTAATGAAAAATGGATGAATACAATTCTGATTATGAACACTTAAAAAAGTACTGAAGCATGTTACAAAGCTTTTACTCATTAATATTAGCCTACTAATTGCATTAGCTGTCAAAAATAGCTGTCATGATTAACAGTATTTTACATCAGTTATTTATTTTGGTTAATGTTAATAAATTATTTCCCTATGAAGGTAAATTAGTGTTTTAAAAATAGAATGTGTAGAGTAAGATTTGTAAAAACCTACTGTAAATGAACTTACCAGCCTGATAGAAAAATCCACAAATAGAAATACATATTTGTGAAGGCGCGAATCAATGTGCACAGAATCTTATGTGTAGATATCTGAGGAAAATATGTCGGACTATGTGCATACGTGTAGTTAATGATATTTTGTGTATTTTATATGACAGACCTACATCTGTAGGCTGCAGTTCTGGTGGATGAAGGGCCCCTCATGAGGTAAAGCCCAGAGGCCCCTTACAGTCTTAATGCAGCCCTGCCTGCTGGTGTCACTGTTGGACAATGTTTCTTTAGAAAAAAAAAAAAGTTATAAGGTGTACTCACACTAGGCGTTTTGAACTGCGCCTGAGCATGTTTGACCCCCAAAGCCCAGTTCGTTTGACTGTGAGCACTCGGCTGCGGTTCGTTTAGCCGGCCCTGACCCGTTTGGAAGAGGTAGGCCAGGGCACGGTTCAGTTGGGCTTGGACACGGTACACATGCAGTGTGAGTGTTAGATACTATTTTGCAATACTGTCATCATTACGACTGCAAACATATTCTATTACTACAACTACACTACACTTTTCAATAAATTTAATTAAATTAAGTACATTTAGGTTTATAACGGTTTGGTACTTGCTTTATTGATGAACAGGAAATGTAGTTTGCAAATAAAGCTCTCGTAAAGTTGCAAATTATTTAATCAACCTCAGCTGTCTCCATAATAATTTTAATAATCGTGCTCGGTTCTAGTGCGAGTATACCCTTATACACTTTTTATTGTTCTATTTTGTAATTTTGGCTTTGTTTTATTTTTGTATTAAAAATGTTTTTTTTTTTCTCATCTATTATTTTGAGGAGACATTCCCTCCCTTGCCTCACATCAAAGAACGGGATTTTTCACCAACTGTGTGTTGTGAAATATTGAACTGTCAGCAGGTGAATAAAAATGGTTAGAGCAATTACAGACAACAAAGAAGGGGGTGGTGGCATGGCATGTAGCCTATTTCTATTCGGGCAAGACCAAGGCCACCATGTTTTTCATGGAGCCCAGAGTGCATAAAAAGTGCATGTGAAAGAACAACAGCAGGGTTTGAGTCAGTGTGTGTGTGGTGGTGAGAGAGAAAACATCTTAGTGTGTGTGACAAAGAGAGTTTCTATGTTTTTTGAGTTTGACAGTAAAAGACCACTTCCACCTAGATTTAGACACATAACTGTGTTAACGGCTGGAAACCGGCAGATCTTTATTGTAATTTGCACTTAATAAAACAGCATTCCTCTTAATACTAGCGTACTGAGGGCAGACCTCATCCCACACACACACACAAAAAAAAAAATAATAATAATAATAATTCCTTCTAAAAAAGAAAAAAGAAAAGAAAAAAAAACTGACCTAGACAGAATGAAAAGAAAGAATGTGCTGGTGGTTCTCTGGGATAGCAATGCAATGGACTGAATAGAAAAGTTATATTTGTCTGTTCAGTGTTCAAAGAGAATACTGTATATAAAATGTAAATACATTGCATCCAAAAGCCATGAAAATCACTGCATTATATTACAAAATATCAGTACAAGTGGAATGAATTTTAAATGTATAAATCCTCCACAAACACACTTGTCAAACATAATTTTTTACAAAAATTATAAGAATTTAAATGACAAGATACAATAATAGATAAACTGAGCACAATGAAAACATGTATTCAACACATTCTGGTTGTCAGATATTGTATTGCACATCTGTATTGTATTGAATTGTGAGAGGAGAGATAACCTGCCTGGGGACTTTTTGACCGGATATTCAGGGGAGTCCAAACCTGTTCATGGAGGGCCACTGTCCAGCAGAGTTAAGCTCCATCCCTGATTAATCACACACCTGAACCAGCTAAATCAATGTGTGCATCTCATGAATCAGTCCATGAGATATATCATGTACACAAATTCAGGCACTGGTAAGAACAGTGGCTCACTACAGATTGGGAGAGTGATCAATCAATTTCATACATACAATGTCACTAGCCACTTTTCCAATGTCAGGCCAGTGCGAGCCAGTTTGTAGGCTACAACATGGTAGAACATCACCGCGATTAGAAAAAAAAAAAAATTAATAAATCAAGCAGCGCAATTGTTATTGGCATTGATAAGAACAAGAAATGTATGCAGCAAATTAGAATATTGGAACAATTTCTGAAGGATCATGTGACAGTGAAGTAATGACCGCTGAAAAATCAGCTTTGTCGTCACAGGAATAAATTACATTGTAAAACATTCAAACAGAAAACAGAATACTTTACTGAATAAAATGTATGAATAAAATATAAGAGATAAAAGTGTTTTTATTAAAGATACATTATCTGCAGACGGATACATTAAAGACTAAACATTTTATCCGCAAATTAAAACCAATTTTGCCATGTACAGGCAGTAGATATCGCTAACAAACAAACCTTCCAAGATTGCTCTCTCTTCTTGTTTTTCATCGGTTTTAAACTGTGATTATGGTTTGACTTATCAAAACCTATTTCTTGTTGTCAAGATCTAAACAAAAGCCTTTGAAAAGCTTTTCTCCTATTAGCCAAGACAGCGGTGATATGAGGAACGATGGTGACTAGACACACAGACAGCTTGTCAGAAGTTCCATTTGTACTGCACATTCCTCTGTGGCTCAAACATTCCTCCCATGAGATATAAACTGTGACTTCATAGACAGACTACTTCCATCATAATTATAGGTGAAGACTGAGATGCACAAAAAAACCACACAGCTCAGGAGAAACATCAGTGTAAACAGACTGATTGAATCAGATCGCCACATACAATACCAGCATTATTACATCCACCTGTCCTGACCTAACCTCTCTTGTTTAAACAGTGTGTTTTGAATACAATATTTAGAATATTTCTGACTTTAAAGCATTATAGGCTATAATTGCCTTAGATACACCCTAGAATGTGATAATAGAGTTGATTGTAATTCCCCTGAGAGAGAGGAGGTCACACAGAAAGGAAAATAGTGTGAGCAAAAGATTCCAGGCGTATTCTTTTTTTTTCACCAAAAGAGAGAGGGAATGTTTCATCTTTCTGGTCTAGAGGTTTAGTTGCCTTGAGGTGGCATACTATTAAGATTAGATAGGTTGAGGACAGACAGACACGCAGCTCTCTGACAGAAGTTGTGCGATGGGTCTCAAGAGAGTTGCCCTATAATGGAGATGTCTGGAGGAAGTGGCTCTCAGAAACACAAGTGTTAAATAGGCCCAGTCTGTCCACACTTCACTGCACTTGTGTAATCAAATCAATGGGAAAATATCAGAGTGGCAGATAGAAAGCAAATGCTCTGAAAATGGAAGAAGTTGGAGGGGAGGGGAAAAAAAACACAGATATAAGTTTTGTGTAACTAGGATTTTCAACAAAGCTTTGAGGTTGAGGTCACTGATACTAAATGTGTAACCGCTTGCAGGCATGAGACTGAATGGGAACAAAATTAAGTGACAGGATAAAAAAAAAAAACACTTACATGGTTTAAAAAAAATAAAAAATTCATATCATATAATTTCACATCACAATTATATATATATATATATATATATATATATATATATATATATATATATATATATATATATATATATATATATATATAAAATAACAGGTTGAAAAGATTCAGTTTTGTTATAAGTAATACATTTAATATTTTTCTTCATGTAACCAAAAATAAAAATAAACAAATGGTAGGATATTCCGGACTATATTCTAAACTTCTGAAAAAAAATTGCAAATTGTGTTTCAATTGCGTTGCCCATGTAGACGCATAAATTGTGACAAAACCTGATTGCAAATGCAAATCTTGCATTATGTGAATGCACAGTACCTGCCAAATTTCAAATTGAAAAGCAAAGTTAATTTGCAACTGTATTTCCCATTTATTAGGAGTTATGTCATATTTAAATAGCAATATTAATTTCAACGTCTGCTTTTGCACTCTCTGTGTCGTGCATGTAATCTGCCAAAACTCAAATGAATCACAATTTCTTTAGTATTTGAAGTTCTGATGCCTTACATCAGCTTGAGTAAACAAGCTACAGGTAGTCCAAAATGCAGCAGCTAGAGTCCTTACGAGGTCAAGAAAATATGATCATATTACCCCAATTTTACAGTCTCTGCACTGGCTACCTATTAAGTTCCGTATCAGTTACAAATTATCATTACTTACCTATAAGGCCCTAAATGGTTTAGCTCCTGCGTACCTAACTAGCCTTCTACCACGCTACAACCCATCACGCACCCTAAGGTCACAAAACGCTGGACTTTTGGTAGTTCCTAGGATAGCAAAGTCCACTAAAGGAGGTAGAGCTTTTTCACATTTGGCTCCCAAACTCTGGAATAGCCTTCCTGATAATGTTCGGGGTTCAGACACACTCTCTCTGTTTAAATCTAGATTAAAAACGCATCTCTTTCGCCAAGCATTCGAATAATGTATCTCTTAAATTGTGTGTAGAGTTGCATCTGCATTTTTATTCTTTAGCTTGCGTTAAACTAATTTTATTTTGTTGGATCAGCAGCTATGCTAATGATGTCTCTATTTTGTTTCTATGTTTTGCCACGGTATTTACATCCCGTGGTAACTAGGATTTACACAAGCTCCAGTCTGGATCCAGAACACCTGAGAAGAGATGATGCTGACCCTCAGAGGACCCCAGATGATCCTAACCTTGAATCAACAAACAGAACTAACAATTATTGAAACATTTGTGACTGCATCATATAATAACTATTAATTAATAATATTGATAGTTCATCGTCTAGCTGACTACGTCTTGTATTATTATTATTTTTTATTTTTTATAAAATCCTGTCAAACGTGCACAAACTACTAGCTACTACTAAATATTGTAGAAACATAATTTTCTGTAAAGTTGCTTTGTAACGATTTGTATTGTAAAAAGCGCTATACAAATAAACTTGAATTGAATTACACAGAAACCTGTCAATCAGTTTCAAGGGTGGTATCATCAAAAAGTTGATTTCAATAATTCCATTCAAAAGGTGAAACTTGTATATAAAAGGTGAATAACTTGTATTCATTCATTACACACTGATAATTGTGATAATGACTGATAATGTGACTGATAATTCAAATGTTTATTTCTTTTAATTTTGATGATTATAACTGACAACTAAGGAAAATCCAAACCCAAATTCAGTATCTCAGAAAATTAGAATATAACTTAAGACCAATACAAAGAAAGGATTTTAGAAATCTTACTAAAAAGTGTTCATAGTATAAATTAAATATATGGGTTAATTTTTGTTAAAGCTGTGTAAAAGTACTTTTAATAAAAATTAAAAGTATGAGCATGTACAGCACTCAATACTTAGTTGAGGCTCCTTTTGACTGAATTACTCCAGCAATGTTGTGTGGCATGGAGTTGATCAGTCTGTGGCACTGCTCAGTTGTTATGAGAGCCCAGGTTTCTCTGACAGTGGCCTTCAGCTCTTCTTCTTCACAATACCACATAGAAGGTCAGGCGAGTTTGCTGGCCAATTAACAACAGGGATACCATGGTCCTTAAACCAGGTACTGGAAGCTTTGGCACTGTGTGCAGGGGCCAAGTCCTGTTGGAAAATGAAATCTACATCTTCATAAAGTTGGTCAGCAGCAGGAAGCATGAAGTGCTCTAAAACTTCCTGGTATATGGCCATATTGACCTTTAGACCTCAGAAAACACAGTGGACCAACACTAACAGATGACATGACACCCCAAACCATCACTGACTTTGGAAACTTTACACTGGACCCCAAGCAACGTGGACTGTGTGCCTTTCCTATCTTCCTCCAGACTCTGGGACCCTGATATCCAAAGGAAATGCAAAATTTACTTTCATCAGAGAACATAACTGTGGACCACTCAGCAGCACTTCAGTCCTTTTAGAAGCAAGATGCTTCTGACGCTGTCTGTTGTTCAAGAGTGGCTTGACACAAGTAATGCGACAGCTGAAACCCACGTCTTTGTGAGTCTCCCCCACATTTTTGAATGGGTTTTGTTTCACAATCCTCTCCAGGGTGCGGTTATCCCTATTGCTTGTACACTTTTTTTCTACCACATCTTTTCCTTCCCTTCGCCTCTCTATTAATGTGCTTGGACACAGAGCTCTGTGAACAGTCGGAATCTTTTGCAATGACCTTTTGTGTCTTGCCCTCCTTGTGCAGGTGTCCATGGTCATATTTTAGACAACTGTCAAGTCAGCAGTCTTCCCCATGATTGTGTAGCCTACAGAACTAGACTGAGAGACCTTTTAAAGGCTTTGCAGGTGTTTTGAGTTAGTTAGCTAATTAGAGTGTGGCACCAGGTGTCTTCAATATTGAACCTTTTCACAATATTCTAATTTTCTGAGATACTGAATTTGGGATTTTCCTTAGTTGTCAGTTATAAACATCAAAGAAATAAGCATTTTAAATAAATCAGTCTGTGTGTAATGAATGAATATAATATACAAATTTCACTTTTTGAATGGAATTAGTGAAATAAATCAACTTTTTGATGATATTCTAATTATATGACCAGCACCTGTATAGGGCATGTTTACACTGGTAAATGATCTCAGTCACAGACGATTGTGAGGATGCTTTGAGCAGTGGAGTTAATTGGCAAAGGCATTGCTAAAGGAAGCTCCCAATCCAGTTTGCTTGACAATCTTCATAAGGCTGCAGTTCTCAGTTGTGCATGTTTTTCTTCCACACTTTTTCGTTCCACATCAATGCATGAAAATAATTTTACAATCCTAAACGCGTTAAAATAATTTAATGCAAAATTACCGAAGCGCTTGCGATCAGATCATTTTAAGCCACTAAACTCTGGATATATTTTATAATTCTTTTTTATAATTACTAACATGTTTAGGATTATTATTTTATTTAAATAAATTGTGATTTAAAATTTAAATAGTGGAAGCAAAGTTACAGTTTAATTTTTTTTTTGTTATTTAATTATATATATGAAATTATGTTATCATATTATGACTTAGACATTTTACATATATTAACAATATTGTTATTTAATTTAATGGTAATTGGCGGCCCACCTGCAATACCACCGCGACCCATTTTTTGTTAAAAAATATCAATATCGAGGTAAAAATTAGCCCGTGATGTTTATGTAGTATTTTGAAATAGCCTTTTTAGGACAACAATGAGTTAACTGCTTAGTTAATTTTACTATAACATATATATATATATATATATATATATATATATATATATATATATGTATACCTCACTCCCCTGATTTCAAAGAACACACAAGTGATTCTAGCCTTCTTGTTCATGTGTTTGCCTCCCACACCAGAGCCCCGAGTTCAAGACCCACTCAGAATCCCATTACACAGAGTTGTAGGAATAGCTCATATCTGGTCTCTTCAATAGGCTATTTTATCAAATTCACTCATAAAATACCTAAAAAGATGCTTAAACATCTCCATTTATTTATTAGCACAATTTATTTACTACTTATTTATGTTAATACTTATCAGTATTTCTGTTATATTATAGCAAAGATTAGAACAATCTCGCCTAGGACACTAAAAGAGCCTGGACCGGCCCTAGCAGCAGTTTTTTGTTGGGCAGGCATAGAGAGTTTGGGGACAAAATATCCTTTTTAGTGCAAAAGGGGTCAGAATGTTTCCTGCTTTACCCGAGAGAAACGCACAAGCCAGGACTGTCATAACTGGCAAAGCATGGTAACAGGAAGCATGATGACAGGACCTTATTATTGAAGTTATTATTGAATTGTGAGAATACAGTGCTCTTGCCTTTTAATGTGTTTGCTCAGCATTTGTTCATCTGAACTAAAACAGCAGGCTCAGGTCAATGTTAGGGTTAACATTACATCTTTCATTTAATGTTAACCTTAACATTTCTATACTATTACACATTATTGAAACATATCACATTAAAGTTTTATCAAGTTGTATATTTTTATATTTTACATAAAAAACATATTGCTTCAAAAATAATAACATAAACAATAATAAAAGCATGATATGTCATTGCTCTCTGTTGTTTGCTTATTATTATTATTTATTATGATGAAAATTGACATTCACTTTTTTGCTAACTAGCCAATGTGGCTAGTGGTTTTCCAAAGTTACTAGCCACACAGCATTTTTACTAGCCACATTTTTGTTGTTGTGAAATTGCCTGATAAAAGTTGACTATGGTGTGCAAATATTTACTTGAACTAGATTTACAACCCTTTTAAATGTAAAACCACTGTACACAGCCAAATTAAGACTACATAAATGTATAACAATACAGGTCATTATCATTAGCTCTGATAAGGTTGTGTGTAAAGCTCCTTTTTTAAATAAAACCATGTATTAAGATAAAGACATAAAAAGTAGCTTCTTATTTCATAAAAAAGTGGTGCATGGATGTAGAAGATTCATAGAAAAGAAAAAACTAAAAAAAAAAAAAAAAAAAAAAACCTTTAGCATTAGAAACACTGTCTGTTTAAAAACCAGAATCAGACTCAGAATTATTTTATTATTATTATTATTATTATTACTTTATTGAACCACACTGGGAAATTCTTTGTTACAAGTTGCAATGGAAAGTAGGTCAGTCTCGAAACCTCACGAAAAATGCATGCCATGGTTTGGACAAAGTTGCTTTTATCTTCATTAAAATTTGAGGGGAACTTTCCTCTCATCATAAAGAACACATTTCAGTTTGTGTAATTTTTTGCCCAGGCCCTAATAATGACTACTGGTTAGTTTGACAAGAAATGGATAGCTGTCTCTTTGTTTCCGTCACTAGCACGCAAGTGCAAGGCAACACTGTGTGCATGTAATACTCAATGGGAGTTGTAGTGTCACACTGCAATATGGCTTATTGCAGATGCCTTTTAAAAACACTACAATTATTCAACCTGCCAAAGTGACTAGTTGGAGTCACTGTGTTACCCGCCACGAGCAAAATCCACCCGCATTTGGCGGGTGTTAATGTCAAGCCCTGATCACTTGTATGTGTTTTTAAATCTTAACATTCAATCAGTTTTAAACCATTCAAGTTCAAGAAGAAGCGAAAGAGAAATCAGATATGTTTCACTATATTAGATCCGTGCATTGCTATAAATCTGTGCATAACACAACTTTAACAAAAATTAACCCATATATTTAATTTATACTATGAACACTATGCAGTGCTATTTTACACTTATATTACTGTTCACCTTATTTAATTTGTAACTTTAATCTATTTATCTATGCTTGTTATTTGTGTTTGTTCATATTTGATCACTGATGCTTTTGAACCCTCAGCATCATCCTCATGTAGCAGTCCAGAGCATATAGATATGGAGCATATAGATATTTGTAACACCCTACAGTAGTTTTTAAGTAGGGTGCTACAAATTTCTATTTGCATACAGTATTTCAGTATAATATTTTTCCCCACATTTTTGAGGCTGCACTGCCTCTCAATACCTTGGATAAAACTGCTTAGAATCAATGGCAAACATAATACAGAAACAGCTCAGTTTATCTACAATCAAAATTAAAGCTATAATGATTATGCATCACCAAGAACATCCAATAAATTCTCTAAAACTCTCTAACAACCATTTAGAACACCCTAACAATGCCCTAGGAACTACTTAGCAATACACTAGCAACCACACAGAATCACCTAGCAATCCTCAATTCAGGTTTTTATTTATTTATTTTTAGCAAGGGCCAAATTGTTTTAACAGTACATAGCATGGGGGAAAAGAATTAATTATGAACTGTGCCTGGTCTAGTTGCAAACTCTAGTTGTTAATTGTTAATGTGTACTAACTGTTCCTGTGGCTCAGTGGTAGAGCATTGCATTAGCAGTGCTAAAGGTTGTGGGTTCAATTCCCAGGAAAAAAAAAAAACAATTAGTCTGAATGCACTGTAAGTTGCTTTGGATAAAAGCATCTGCTAAATGCATAAATGTAATACATGTGCCTAAGAAGAGGGGATTTAGAGACACCTACAGGTGATGAGAGTTCTAGTTGTGAGTTATGTCAGCCATTCTCTCGTCAGCTGTCAAATGGCTGTAACATGTTGATAGATATAATTTAATTTTCCTTTAAAGTCAAATATATAAATGGATTAAAACTCTTTTATTTCATATTGAAGTAATAGGACAATCACAATTGATTAATAATTGGGTTTAATATGTCCTACACATGGCTGAGCACACAACGTGTATGTGAAATCTGCTGCATTTGTTTGGTTTCTGGTGTATGATTTTTGTTAATGGATGAGCAACAATTCATGTCTGTTTGGGGTTTTCTCATATATCTTCAGTCTGGTGTATTATTGCTTGTATAACTGTATGTTCTTTGTGTTCACAAAAAGACTGAGTGAGTTCATAATAATAATTAGTAGTATCAGTGTTATGAACAGTATTATGAACTTTTATGAATTTTATTACTATACAGGAACACAACACTACCCAGCCCTGCCTGTTGAATAATAAATAATAATAAAACTAATGCACAAAAAAAAAAAAAAAAACCTTCTGTGAAAAAAGTTGCTATTCAGTGCATTTATATGTTCAGTCCAGTCTTTTTACACTGGACACGCCAAAGCTAAAGTATCACAAATGCATGAGGTGTGTCAGAAACAGAACGGAACATCAATTTACTGTCTGAGACTCATCATTGTGTGTCACGCCACATCCAGTGTAGACATCCTCACTGATTATAATTTGTTCTATTTGCTTTTGCCATTTGTGTCCGGTGTAGACACAGTGCACGTTTGCAGTGATGCTGCTTTGGTTACAATGGTGTAACACTGACATTAAACATTTTACTTCAGTGCAGGGCTGTGGGCCAAACATTTGACTCTCGTGAGCCTAATGTGGCATATGGGCCATCTATTACTAGCAATACCATAGCAACCTCCCAAAACTCCATAGTAATTAGCATCTTAGCAACAATCTAACAGTATCATAGCAACCACTCAAAACACTTTACAAATGCCCTTGGAATGCCACAACAACCACCACAAACTTCCTAGCAAATCACCCAGATTAATCTTTATTTATTTATTTTTTTGCACAATCAAGCACCATTCACATTTAGTTAACAGATAATTATAAGGGATTGACAATGTATTCAGACTGGAAATACACAGGCTTATAAAAAGGAAGAGGGACTTTTTTGATCAAACAAGCTTGGACTTGAGAATTCAGTGAGATGGCAGCAAGGTAAGCAACAAGACCATTAGCCCATGCAACAGCTGAGGTGTAAACAGTTAAAAGTGAAAGTAACACTGAAAGGAAAAAAGCTGTTGGTTGCTAAAAGAGAGGTAGACCTTCGGGACAGAGGCTTATATACAAACAACATAAGACATCCAAACATTCAAACAGCTGGGACATAACAAAAGCCCACTGAAATGGAGAAAAACACATAAACTAAAGACACAGATGGCCATTGATGTAATTAGGCACTAATAAATAAGACTACAAACATGAATTGGGTTGCAAATACCATAGGTGTGATTGACAAAGGACAAAAAAGCAGGAAACTATACGGTGCACTTACCCCCCACCCCACCTCACCACATGCACACAGTGACATAATTTATATAGTATAATAATAAATGAATAAAAAATATTGTAATTTATAAATTAAATAATTAAAAAGGGGAAGAACATTTTAAAGACACATCAAAATTAAATGACTGAACAAAAAAAAATTATAAAAGGAGTAATGTGGGAAATATGCTTCAAAGACTGGCCAAAATAGGGATGAAATCCAAAAAATCTGTCAAAAACTTGCTGCTGACGTGCACGAAAACTACCCATTTATTTGGCATTTCTTGTCCTCCCAGATGTTTTGTTTTCCTTATTTCTATGGTGTCCTTTACATCTATTAAAATAACATCTTTATTTGCCTCTATATTTTTGAAAGGTATCTTTTCTTGTGTTTTTGTTCAGCCATTTTGTCAGTGCTTTATTATAGACTTCTATGATTGCTAATTCACAACAGAAGACGATTATTAGGTTGAACGTTCAGAATACGATTCCACAGGTTATATTTCAGCACGAATTTCGCGAATGGACAGCGACTCTTAAGTAGCACGTAGAACGCGTTCATGTCAAGTAAAGTTTTTGGGAAAAGCGCGTGGAATTGCGGCGAGCGTTTATAACCTTGCACGTTGAGAGCGCTCTTCAGAGCTAAGATACATTGTTATCGGGAAACTCGACCCAGATCAGATTTAAGCATTCATTAAAGTGAATCGGTTCAAATGAGTCATTAGTTCGCAAATCAGACGAGTCATTAGTGGACAGATATGCTCATATGCTCCCCGCATATAACGTTACTCCCAAATATATTTTTAGGTCGCACGGATTAAATTTCAGGAGCATATGCGACAAAAATGTTGGCAATTTCGAGCCTTGTAGAAGCTGCTAAACTTTCTAGCTACAAGTAAGCAATAACCAACATGGCGTTACTTTGCTAAGTTAGCCCAGAATCGTTTAACATTAATGTTATGGAATCATGACCAAAGTGATCAATTGATTGGTCAAATTTTACTAGACCTGCATTAGGGATGTGCAAAAAATCAAATGCGATTTGCACATCTCATCGGTAAAGACGCTCCTGTAATTAGTAGTATATCTCCAGCATGTGCGTTCGGATCAGGGTTGCCAGGTTTCACAACAAATCCTTCCCAGTTGCTTCTCAAAACTAGTCCAAAACTGGCCCAAAACTAGCCCAAAACTAGCCCAATCGCGTTTCCAGGTGGTTCCCCGATAAAAATTGCTTCCCGGGGTTAAAATGTACGTTTTTTAGCAGGGTTGCCTTGGTAAAATTTGCATTTTAGGGGCTAAATATCACGTTATTTGTATTGGGGTCGCTTCGACCCGCGGACATGAAAAACAACCACAGACTTGGCAACACTGGTTGGCATTTACTACACCGAGCCGTAATTCACTGACAATCTACACAAAATCGATGTTAAAATCGCAGGCGATTCTTTGTTGATTTTGAAAAAAAGATTTTGTGTTAGTTGTCGGTAGACTACGGCTCTGTGTAGTAACTGCCACTCCACCTGAACCAGTGTTGCCAAGTCTGCGATTGTTTTTCCATGACCGCGGTTTGAAGCAACCCCAATACCAATAATTTGATATTTAGCCCCTAAAATGCGAATTATACCAAGGCAACCCTTCCAAAAAATGTATATTTTAACCCCGAGAAGCAATTTTTATCGGGGAACCTCCTGGAAGCGCGATTGGACTAGTTTTGGACTAGTTTTAAGAAGCAACTGGGCAGGATTTGTTGTGAAAACCTGGCAACCCTGATCCGAACGCACGTGCTGGAGATATACTTCTAATCACAGGAGCATCTTTACTGATGAGATGCGCATTAAAATCGCATTCGATTTTTTGCACAGCCCTAACCTGCATATAAAAATTAAAGACAATATATAGGATTTGCTTACATGAATCACCCGTGTTCACGGTGGTCGTCGTCAGTCAACTGAAGCTGTTCACATGAGTAGATGGTTGGGTGTGTGCGCATTCAGAACGGTGCGCGTACACTTTGAACTTCAATCGTGACAAATTATTGGACTACTTGCGGAGTGACATGACGACATGATTCAAAGGCACAAAAAACATTGACAATGGTGAGCGATCATTATGTTTACCAATACCCGACCCATCGCTACCGCCTACACCCCAACCCCCCTTTTTTTTTTTTTGCTTTATTTATGAGAGCATCATTTTCAGGTCGGAAAAGCCGGATTTCCGGATTTTTCCGGAAGAATCACACCCCTGAAATACTGATGAACAGGTAAAAAAACAAAAAAAAAAAAACAAACAAAAAAAAAACAATAGAGGATGAAATGGAAAACAGTTTTGTGAAGAAGAGGGTTTTAGAGACCTAAACCCCTCTAAGCAGCCATTCACACAGAATGTAAGATGGAGTGGAATGAAAAAAAAGGAAAAAATAAAAAAGATAAGAAGAAAAAGAACAAAGAAAAATGCAATATCTGCATATGTTTTTTTTTTTTAAATACTGAAATACTTTAAACTTGAGTGTTGTGTTTTTTGAATGTAATGCAAAGTGCTTGTCGCTGCAAAAGCACAATGGTAAAAAACATCAGTCTAGCGCAGGTTAACACAAAAAAAAAAATCATTGCACTGAAAATCAGTGCAATGGAATGAAAAACACTTTTACACTTTTTTCAGTGTAAAAAAACAAGAGATGCAGGGCACTGGTATGAAAAAAATGCATGGTTTAACCCTCTGGGCTTCTTCGTAAATGGGTCACACTTAGCTTCCTCCCGCCCGAAAACGGGCGAAGCCTTAAAATTGTACTTTACTTTTTCCCAGGATAACCAATCAAATATATTTTTGTTCTATAATGTTTTCTGATTATTATTTAGAATTTTTAGATTTTTTTATGATACTTTGCATTAATTATATAATTTTTATGAGCTATTTTTTCCATTAGAATTAATATATCATTTTTTATTTTATATTTATTTAAAAAAAAAAAAATCAATAAATGCAGCATTTCACATCAAAATAGAGTGCCAGCCTAAAAAAAAATGTTCCAGGAGAAGAACTTCATCTAGTGGCTTTAAAAAATAGCCACTTTTGTGTAATGTCCTGTACCAGCCTGTAGGCTGTCTATAGCTTCCTATATATCCTATATAGAAAGGCTTTTTGATTCCTTTTGTTGTTTTAGACATGATTTCTCTATCTTATTCGTTTTTTTTATTTAGATATACATTTAGATATTCTAAAAGATGATTACTTTATTTTCTTAACAAAAATGTTTAGATAAGTATCAGGTTTTGCATTATGATTACAATCAAACTATAGCATTTGGTTAGAAAGGGAACACAATGTGTGTGTGTGTGTGTGTGTATGTGTGAGTGAATGTGTGTGTGTGTGTGTGTGTGTTGCATTTGAGCGAGAGTCTCTTTTTGTATTTTTTATTTATTTATTTTTGCATATTCTCAAAATTTGCTGTTGCAGTCTTACCAGTCTCTCTCTCTCTCTCTCTCTCTCTCTCTGTGTGTGTGTGTGTGTGTGCATTTGAGCAAGTTTTTTTTTTTCATTTATTGATTTTATGTGGAATATTCTACAAATTTGCTGTTGCAGTCGCCAGTTTATCTGTGTATGTGTGTGTGTGTTTGTGTGCGTGGGTGTGTGTGTGTGTGGGGGGGGGTCTTATTTGCACTCTTGATGTTCTAGAGTGTCACCCCTTCATTGCTGTACACTTTTTTTCAGCACAGTTGCTGATCTGTAGCTTGTACCACCAAAAGTTTCCCTGAGTTTTCCTATTTTTTCGTATTTCCCATTCATTTCCTATGTCGCCCGTTTTCGGGCGGGAGGAAGCTAAGTGTGACTTTTTTTTTACGACCCTTTAACATATCAGAATCATCTCCTTGATTTTTTTGTGTGTTCATATAGGTAATACAACAAAAGTCACCAAGTTTCATCCCCATCCGATGAAGCAAAAAAATTTAACATTTCAAAACGTTCAAGTTTTCGCCCGTTTTCGGGCGAAGAAGCCCAGATGTGTTTAAAAAAAGTCCTGGAAAAATCAGCACAGTTAAAAGTTTTCTTTTACATTTGACAACTTGAGGTGCAGAGCAGAGGAATGAAAAGCAATGCAATTTCAAAAGACATTAAAAAAAATGCATTAAAATAATGCAACCTAATGCTTTATTAGAATGACGTGTACTGTACTTGCACGTCTATTGTAGCATCTCACACATGAGACTGTTCTAAAAATGTAGTGCTCTAATTAAGGCCCTGTTTGCACTAGACCATTTTCTATCCTCAAACTATCCTCATCTTCACAGGCATTTTCTCTGCATTTCAGAAACAATTTTTGTCCACACTACACAACTGAAAAAGCATCTCATATGACCACTCATGCACACTAGCAGGGCCGTGCAGAGACCTTTGGAGGGGCAGGTGCTCAAAGTATAAAAGGGGCACATGGAACAAGGCTTTAAATGGCACTGTTCAAAATATCAATACAGCAATATATTGTGATGCATTCCTTGCTGATTCGCGTATCGATAAGGATGATTATGTATTGATATGGCAGCAAATGCTCTGATGCAGTTTTGAAAAATAAAAAATAGAAAAGACAATTTTAAGTTTAAAAGTTAAAAAAAATATTTTCTTTCCACCTAATAATAGCTCTGGGATCAGAAACTGAAATGTCTTAAGTTGTCCCAACCTGATGGCTTTTTCTTCTCTGTTTTACAGAATAATTAAGAACAGCTGTTATAGTAAAAACTATAGAAAACGCTTGTGCCTCTACATTTTCCTCTTTCTTACCAGCCTCTGTCTCCTGGCTTGCTGTTCCCTGCTCCCTTTCTGTCACTTGTGCCTCTACATTTCCCTCTTTTTCTTCCTCTGTCTCCATCTCCTCATCTGGGGCCCGTTTCACAAAGGCGGTTAAGTGAAAACTCTGAGTATGTTTACCCTGAAATGAGGGAAACTCTAGGTTTTCTGTTTCAGAATGGGAGATTTGTCAAACCTGAGAAAGCAGGGTAAGTCAAGCCCGTTTCTGAAAGAGAGGTAACTTACACTCAGAGTCAGTTACCATGGTAACTTACACTATGAACCTAACCTGGTTGGGAGCAGGTTTTCTTCGATAAACCCAGAGTTTATTTCGGTCTCCTCCCCCTTTTTAAACACTTCATTAATGCACGCTGGAAAAATGCTCTTCTTACTAAGTGTTTTTTTTCTTCTTTTTTTGCCCAAGTACAAATATAAAAAAAAATATAAAATAAAGATTGATTTTCTATATAAGAAAATGATTGAAATGTTGTCTTGTTTCCTGGGGGGGATCTAAATTAAGTGCATTTTACTTAAGCAAAATTATATGCCAGTGTGGTTATAAAAATAATCTTAATGCAAATGGTAAACCTTATTCTGAGTAGGGATGGGTATCGTTAATGTTTTAACGGTATTACTACTCTTACCGATACTGCTTAACGGTCCGTTACTTTAATGGTATTCTTATTGGTACTTTGTGTTGTGTTACTTTGTGTTGTGTTAGGCAGTCGAAAACATTTCTCTGTCTGCACATAATGCACTTTTGAAAGATGCTTTGACAGATTGCTTGTGTTTCCGCCCTTACATGAAAAATTGTGTTGCACTTATGACAACCAGCATTGTCTGCATCAACTCTAGTGAAGTATAACCACACTTTGGAACGTTTTGCTGTCTCCCCCGTCATCACTCTTTGTATTAAGCAGGAGTTTTCGTACTGTAAGAGGCCGTTCACATATCGCGTCTAAAAACGCGTGGAAAACGCTAGGCACGACGCTTTCTGATTTTTTTTCCCCAAAGCCTTCGGGCACTTGCGCTCCTGAGAAGTCTGCCGTTGCAAAGCAACCATGACCTGCTCTCTCCATGCAGACGCGGAAATTTCAGCAATGGATAAATGGATTTGCAGCACTAAAAACTAAATTAGTTAGCACTGCTACTAAATTAATTTAAAAATCCACATACAGCTATCAGCTGTTCCTACATCTTGGCTGAGCTTTCAACGTTGTTACGGAAAAGGTGAGGAAGTTACATGGCCTGCGGTGTGCTTGCGGCATTCTGAAAAGTTGAGATGTTTTTAACTTGATGCGGTGTGGACACACCTGGAAAAAACAAGCTCGTCGCACCGCGTGCGCATCCATAATGAGTGCGCATATCGCGCGCCTACATTTGAAATAACGAACTTGAGCGCGCAAAAGACGCGATATGTGAACAGCCCCTTATGCGTGTGTGTGTGCCGCGCTCGTTCTTGTTGTGTGTGTGTGTGTGACTGACAGACAGCCTCCGCGGCGCGCATGAGAGATCTCGCAGATTTCACAGACAAACATCTTAATAATATCGCACATTAGAAATGTTTGGTAAGATAAAATGTGCACGATAACATTATTAAGCAAATTTTTTCGCCATCGTCACTGTTTATTATTAAACGGGAGTTTTCATACTGTTATGTAGCCTATGTGTGTGCGCCGCGCTCGTTGTGGTGTGTGTGACTGACAGACAGCCTCCGCGGCGCGCATTTGAGATCTCGCTGATCTCACAGACAAACGTCTTAATATGATGGCACATTAGAAATGTTTGGTGAGATAAAATGTGCACAATAACATTATTAAGCAAAAATACATAGTACATTAATTTTTTTTCCCTCCAGTACTGAAAGCAGAACCGATACCGTCAGATCTTACTGATACTACGGTCTTTCATAGTTTAGCCCCGGGGCCATTTTAATACCGGGTTTCGGTACCCATCCCTAATTCTGAGTGTCTATTACTAAGTGCAAATCTACTGTAGTTCCGCCCTCCATCGACACATAAGTGAAAGTGAAAGTGAAGTGACATTCAGCCAAGTATGGTGACCCATACTCAGAATTTGTGCTCTGCATTTAACCCATCCGAAATGCACACACACAGAGCAGTGAACACACACACACTGTGAGCACACACCCGGAGCAGTGGGCAGCCATTTATGCTGCGGCGCCCGGGGAGCAGTTGGGGGTTCGATGCCTTGCTCAAGGGCATCTAAGTCGTGGTATTGAAGGTGGAGAGAGAACTGTACATGCACTCCCGCCACCCACAATTCCTGCCGGCCCGGGACTCGAACTCACAACCTTTTGATTGGGAGTCCGACGATCTAACCATTAGGCCATGACTTCCCTAGACATAAGGTTAAATATGACACATGTGAATAACGACTTCAGTGGTGTAGGCACTAGGCAGTAATGTTTTTGGCACGGAAACTAGCTTATAACACGATTGATTGGGTTAGAGTCCGGCTTTTGCCGAGCTCATTCTTCTCACTTTTCCCATCACATGTCACATTAGAATTTATTTTCAATAAAAATGAACAAAATGTTCTAAAAGTGGAAGTAAACTGCCTAACGAGTGTTTAATAATGATACAACTATTTATAATTGTAATAAATATAATAATTTACAATGTTATTATTGCATCCTGTTAATGTATAACAATATTGAGGTGCAAATGTATCTGCAAGTATAAAGTACAACTAGCATCTAATTATTATTTACACTTAGCCTGTTGCAAAGAACTGCTACTTTTACATGGTAAATAGAATATATCACGATTTTCACTGTACATTTCTTTCAGTAAATAGCATCTAGAGCTACTTGCACTTAGCCTACTGTATATAGGACATAAAATGTCTTCACATTCAGTGTTTTCAATTCATATAAAGAACATACTTTACAACAATTAAAAACTGTGTGTGTGTGTGGGGGGGGGGGGGCTCATTCAGTCCGTTTACCCCTCAAGTGTGGAGTCCGGTGTGACCGCATCAGTTGCACCCCCTAAGGATGGCCCTGGCTGAATGTATGTTACTGATCACTGAACAAAGTCTGTGACAATGGCGTTTGGACCGCCTTGGAGAAAGTAGTCTCTTTCTTTTTTTCAGGACAACAGGATGTGGTTCTCTGCAGTTTCCATCTAAGAAAGAAATCCACTCCCACTTGCAGCATCACAAAAGTGCTTCTGTAAATTTGTTGAGAAAAAAACAATCATTTTACATCCATTTATCAAAAATATTATTAACAGGTGAAATATCAGACAAGTAGCCTATCAATTACAATACAATAATGGTTCACTCAAAGCATTTACCCAAAAATTCTGTCATAATTTTTTTTCATCCTCATGTGGTTCCAAACCTGTATGACATACATGTCTTACATGGTGTCTGTAGAAGGCAATAATATATCAAGATTTTCACTGTACATTTCTTTCTGTAAATAGCATCTAGAGCTACTTGCACTTAGCCTACTGTATATAGGATCTATCCCTAAGAAAGTATGTTAATTCCACTAAGTGTAAATAGCCACTGCCGTATTTTTCTTACTCTATTGGCAGATCATTTGTAAAATAAGAAAAATACACTTAAAATATTATTATTAATATGATTATCTTATATATATTTTTTGCCCATGGGATACCATAAAATGATTAGCTATTAATTCATTAATCTAATGTTCTGCCAGTTTTCACCTGTGATATTATAACACTGATAAGAATTACATTTGTATCGAGTCTGAAGTATGCAGATGGATTTTTGGCGGGAGCTGTTGCCATGGTGAATCTTAATATCGGCGCTCCATTGATACTGGCTTTTTATAGTAGTGGTGCACGCGCTTAAAGGGTTAGTTCACCTAGATAGCAAATTTATGTAATTAATAACTTACCCTGATTTTGTTTCAAACCCGTAAAACCTCCGTTTATCTTTGGAACACAGTTTAAGATATTTTAGATTTAGTCCGAGAGCTCTCAGTCCCTCCATTGAAACAGGTCTACTGTCCATGTCCAGAAAGGTAAGAAAAACATCATCAAAGTAGTCCATGTGACATCAGAGGGTCAGTTAGAATTTTTTGAAGCATCGAAAATACATTTTGGTCCAAAAATAGCAAAAACTACGACTTTATTCAGCATTGTCTTCTCTTCCGTGTCTGTTGTAAGACAGTTCAAAACAAAGCAGTTTGTCATATCCGGCTCACGAACGAATCATTCGATGTTACCGGATCTTTTTGACACAGTTTACCAAATCGAACTGAATCGTTTTAAACGGTTCGCATCTCCAATACGCATTAATCCACAAATGACTTAAGATGTTAACTTGTTTAATGTGGCTGACACTCCCTCTGAGTAAAAATAAACCAATATCCAGGAGAAATTCATGTACTCAAACAGTACACTGACTGAACTGCTGTGAAGAGATCGATGAACACCGAGCCGAGCCAGATATGACTCGTTCATGAGTCAAGAACCTGCATCGGTTTTCGGGTCAGTAGTTCTTTCTGACTGTTCGATTAAATTCACCGGTTCTTTTGCGCTCGACGTAATGGCGTCAGTGGCGATGACTGCAAGCCTTCGGTTTACCTGGGCTCATAACATTAGCACAGAATCAGTTCAGAATCAATCACCAAAAGAATCAGTTCGGTTCAGACGGTCTGTGTGTCGGTTTGCTTCACGCTGAATCACGCATGCGCCGTATCATCAGCTCCTCGGTTCTCGAATCGGACACGTATGACAGAAACGGTTCTTGACTCGTGAATGAGTCATTATCTGGCTCGGCTCGGTGTTCATCTTCAGTTCTCTCTTCACAGCAGTTCAGTCAGTGTACTTTTTGAGTAAATGAATTACTCCATGATATTGGTTTGTTTGAACTAAGAGAAAGTGTCAGCCACATTAAAAAAGTTAACATCTTAAGTCATTTGTGGATTAATGCGTATTGGAGACTCGAACCGTTTAAAACGATTCAGTTCGATTTGGTGAACTGTTTAAAAAAGATCCGGTTACATCGAATGATTCGTTCGCGAACCGGATATGACAAACTGCTTTGTTTTGAACTGTCTTACAACAGACACGGAAGAGAAGATAATGCTGAATAAAGTCGTAGTTTTTGCTATTTTTGGACCAAAATGTATTTTCGATGCTTCAAGAAATTCTAACTGACCCTCTGATGTCACATGGATTACTTTGATGATGTTTTTCTTACCTTTCTGGACATGGACAGTTTACTGTTCACACAGCTTCAATGAAGGGACTAAGAGCTCTCGGACTAAATCTAAAATTTCTTAAACTGTGTTCCAAAAATAAACGGAGGTCTTACGGGTTTGGAACAACATGAGGGTAAGTTATTAATGACATAATTTAGCATATTGGGCGAACTAACCCTTTAAATAACAACACTGCAATAAGTAGTTGATATTGCCAACACTATTATGGTGTTAAAAAGTAACACTATTAAGAGTTAAATAACAACACTGTAATAAGTGTTTTAAACACAACAACAACAAAAAAACATTGTGTGTGTATATATATATATATCATATATAAGAGAGAGAGATACATTAATTCACAAAACAATGCATGTTTACACTTATTTATTTATTTTAACTGAAATATTGTAATTATTTTTTCTTGCACCAAAATGTCTTCACATTCAGTGTTTTCAATTCATATAAAGAACATACTTTACAACAATTAAAAACTGGGTGAGGGGGGGGGGGGCTCATTCAGTCCGTTTACCCCTCAAGTGTGGAGTCCGGTGCGACCGCATCAGTTGCACCCCCTAAGGATGGCCCTGGCTGAATGTATGTTACTGATCACTGAACAAAGTCTGTGACAATGGCGTTTGGACCGCCTTGGAGAAAGTAGCCTCTTTCTTTTTTTCAGGACAACAGGATGTGGTTCTCTGCAGTTTCCATCTAAGAAAGAAATCCACTCCCAATTGCAGCATCACAAAAGTGCTTCTGTAAATTTGTTGAGAAAAAAACAATCATTTTACATCCATTTATCAAAAATATTATTAACAGGTGAAATATCAGACAAGTAGCCTATCAATTACTATACAATAATAGTTCACTCAAAGCAGATCTATCCCTAAGAAAGTATGTTAATTCCACTAAGTGTAAATAGCCACTGCCGTATTTTTCTTACTCTATTGGCAGATCATTTGTAAAATAAGAAAAATACACTTAAAATATTATTAATATGATTATCTTATATATATTTTTTGCCCATGGGATACCATAAAATGATTAGCTATTCATTCATTAATCTAATGTTCTGCCAGTTTTCACCTGTGATATTATAACACTGATAAGAATTACATTTGTATCGAGTCTGAAGTATGCAGATGGATTTTTGGCGGGAGCTGTTGCCATGGTGAATCGTAATATCGGCGCTCCATTGATACTGGCTTTTTATACATTTACATTTACATTTAATCATTTAGCAGACGCTTTTATCCAAAGCGACTTACAAATGAGAACAATAGAAGCAGTCAGGTCAACAAGAGAACAACAACAGTATACAAGTGCCATGACAAGTCTCAGTTAGTCTAGTATAGAACGCATAGGTAGGTTTTTTTTTTTTTTTTTTAATTAAAAGACAAGAAAAGGAAAAGTGCTAGTGTTAGTTGGTTAAGTGCAGGTGAAAAAGATGAGTCTTTAGCTGTTTCTTGAAAATGAGTAAAGACATACAAAAGCTGTACGAATTGAGATTGGGAGGTCATTCCACCAGCTGGGGACAGTCCAGGAAAAGGTCCTTGAGAGTGATTTTGAACTTCTTTGGGATGGTACCACAAGGCGTCGATCACTTGCAGAGCGCAAACTTCTGGAGGGCACATAAGATTTAACCAATGAGTTTAGGTAAGTTGGTGCCGTGCCAGTGGTCGTCTTGTAGGCTAGCATCAGTACCTTGAATTTGACGCGAGCAGCTACTGGTAGCCAGTGTAACCTGATGAGGAGAGGAGTAACGTGAGCTTTCTTTGGCTCATTGAAGACAACCCTCGCTGCTGCATTCTGGATCAATTGCAGAGGCTTGACAGTACATGCAGGAAGGCCCGCCAGGAGAGCATTACAATAGTCAAGTCTGGAGAGAACAAGAGCTTGGAAAAGAAGTTGGGTTGCTTGCTCTGACAGGAAGGGTCTAATCTTCCTAATGTTGTATAAGGCAAACCTGCAGGACCGGGTAGTGTAGCAATGTGGTCTGTGAAGCTTAACTGATGATCCATCACAACTCCTAGGTTTCTAGCTGTCCTCGAAGGAGTAATGGTTGATGAGCCCAGCTGTATAGAGAAGTTGTGATGAAGCAATGGGTTAGCTGGAATCACCAGGAGTTCTGTCTTCGTAAGGTTAAGCTGAAGGTGATGGTCATTCATCCAGCTAGAGATGTCACTCAGACAGGCTGAAATGCGAGCAGCTACCGTCGGGTCATCTGGTTGGAATGAGAGGTAGAGTTGGGTGTCATCAGCGTAGCAGTGATAAGAAAAGCCATGCTTCTGAATGACAGATCCTAATGATGTCATGTAGATTGAGAAGAGAAGTGGTCCAAGTACTGAGCCTTGAGGAACCCCAGTAGCAAGGTGGTGTGACTTTGAAACATCACCCCTCCAAGACACACTGAAGGATCTGTCAGAGAGGTAGGACTTAACCCACAGGAGTGCTGTTCCAGAGATGCCCATCTTTCTGAGGGTGGACAGGAGAATCTGGTGATTAACAGTGTCAAAAGCAGCAGAAAGGTCCAGTAAGATGAGTACCGAGGATTTTGAAGCTGCTCTTGCTAGTCGCAGGGCTTCAGTAACCGAGAGCAGAGCAGTGCTTTATAGTAGTGGTGCACGCGCTTAAAGGGTTAGTTCACCCAGATAGCAAATTTATGTAATTAATAACTTACCCTGATTTTGTTTCAAACCCGTAAAACCTCCGTTTAAATGTCTTAAATGTTCCTCTCATTCTGTTAAACTTATACACAAAATTCTGCCTTTCTCTGCCTTTTTCACTTCATCTTTATCCTGTACTCCCTCACTCACACATTCTTTTATGCTCTGTTTTAAAGTAGAAACTGAGAGTTTGCATGATGGCATTTTCTCAGAAGCTGAATCTGATGTGTACAGATGAACTCAGGAGTCTGCTAGAGTTGCCAGGGAACTTGATATATCAAGTATATAATTATAACTGCTTAATTTATATTTTTAAACAACAATAATAATTAAACATGGGGTCACTAAATACTTTCTTGTTTTACAGCTGAAGACCAGAAACGAAAAGAAAATCGGTCAAAGCAGTCCTAAAGAAATGAGGAATGAACATGGACCTCTTGTGCCCCAAAAGAAAAGACAGAAAGGTGAAAAGTCTCACATTTCCATTTGTATGTCTGAATTCAATGCAGTTATGTGTGGTACAACATTGATGTTGATTTCTCAAAAGACATTTCAAGTCAGCAGTTATAGTTTTTCACATATACATCTTTTTATAGCTTCTAGAATGAGCAAATCAGCTGTGCATCATCTCTGTGGTTTGGGAAGGAAATGACTGAATATGGTGAGTACTGACACCTGCACCTGTATTCACCAACACTATTTCTCTAGAATAGTTATTGCTGACTTATTGTTTTGTCTGTTTGTTTGAATTAAGATGAAGCCAGTTGATGAAGATATCAATTAAATGGCCACCGAGTGCAGCACTGCTACCTGAACCCATCAGTTATCTGCTGTGAAGACTGCATTCACAAACCGCTCTACTGCGACAGCTCAGATGTTACGGCCCGTAAAAGTAAACATCACAACTAAACAACGAGAGCTAGTTGTGGGCAGAGGTGGGTAGAGTACCCAAAAACTGTACTCAAGTAAAATAAAAGTACTTCTAGAAATATTTACTCAAGTAAAAGTAAAAGTACTAGTCTTGAATAGTTACTTGAGTAAGAGTAAAAGAGTATCGGATAAAAAATCTACTCAAGTAGTTAGTTACTAGTTACTTTGGGTCATATATACTGAGCCTATTTTTATTTAGATATATAGATAAAATGTATGTAATGTATGTGTGTGTGTATAAATGTATATATTTCATCATCCTTTACTCCAATTTATGTAATTTATTATAAAAGCTTGTCTGTTTACTTAAGTAACAGATATAAGTGTCATGCCATAACATATTTTTAATACGACTGACTTTATATTAAATGTGAATTTAACATTGAAAGTTAATGTGATTTAAATATTGCTACTAATCTTTCATTGTTCAGAAAGAGAGCAAATAACAATAACATTATTAAAGATAATTTTCACTGACAGTCTAGATTTCAATCACTCTCAGAAACTCCCATTAAAATCACTGAAACTGTTAACACTGTGAAATCAATATCTTAATTAAAGATTCGTACACACATCTGCACTTTGTTGTTCCTGCGAGAGAATTCGCCAGAAAGAGGTATTCAAGTCAGTGAGCGAGTGAAGGAAGCACCGGCATTTTAGCGATGACTCATCTGAACGCCTCTGATTTGGCCAATGCTTTAATAAGCTCAAAAGAATCATGTGTGATTTGTTATAATGCGCAGCGCGGTATAAACGCATCTATCTCTGGCTCAGCGCCAGCAAGCGATCACAGATCTGAATTTAGCAGCTGACTTGCACCAGTGTGATTGTATTAAAATTAATAAAATCTTAATCGGCTATTTTTTGTCTTTTGGAAGCTTCATTCAACTTGACTCCCCTCTGTTATAAGCCACACACGTACAACAAACTAATGTCACAGTGGTATCGTGTACTGTAATCGAATGTAGCCCAAGTTATTCCTTAACCCTCTGGGCTTCTTCGCCCGAAAACGGGCGAAAACTTGAATGTTTTGAAATGTTTAATTTTTTTGCTTCATCGGATGGGGATGAAACTTGGTGACTTTTGTTGTATTACCTATATGAACACACAAAAAATCAAGGAGATGATTCTGATATGTTAAAGGGTCGTAAAAAAAAAGTCACACTTAGCTTCCTCCCGCCCGAAAACGGGCGACATAGGAAATGAATGGGAAATACGAAAAAATAGGAAAACTCAGGGAAACTTTTGGTGGTACAAGCTACAGATCAGCAACTGTGCTGAAAAAAAGTGTACAGCAATGAAGGGGTGACACTCTAGAACATCAAGAGTGCAAATAAGACCCCCCCCCCCCACACACACACACCCACGCACACAAACACACACACACACACACACACACACAGATAAACTGGTGACTGCAACAGCAAATTTGTAGAATATTCCACATAAAATCAATAAATGAAAAAAAAAAACTTGCTCAAATGCACGCACACACACACACACACACACAGAGAGAGAGAGAGAGAGAGAGAGAGAGAGAGAGACTGGTAAGACTGCGACAGCAAATTTTGAGAATATGCAAAAATAAATAAATAAAAAATACAAAAGAGACTCTCGCTCAAATGCAACACACACACACATTCACTCACACATACACACACACAGAGAGAGAGAGAGAGAGAGAGAGAGAGATTAACTGGCAAGACTGCAACAGCAAATTTTGAGAATATGCTAGAAAAAATACAAAAGAGACTCTCTCTCTCAAATGCAACACACACACACACACACACACATTCACTCACACACACACACACACACACACACACACACACACAGAGAGAGAGAGAGAGATAGAGAGATTAACTGACTGCAACAGCAAATTTTTTGAATATGCAAAATAAAATCAATGAATGAAAAAAAACATCTTGCTCAAATGCAAATACACACACACACACACACACACACAGAGACTACAACTCCTTTGTTCTATGGAGGGAGATTAATCCAACCTGGGGGCAGCAGAAAAGCTACAAGACGTGGATTTTTCTCCAGGAGCTGGGGAAAGCGCTGGTCTACCCATTCATGAAAAGGCGTCCTCATCGGCCGGTCCACCTACAGCTGCCTCATCTTCCTCATCTGCCGGTCCACCTACAGCTGCCTCATCTTCTTCATTGGCTGGTCCACCTACAGCTGCCTCATCGGCCGGTCCACCTACTGCTGCCTCATCTGCCTCATCTTCCTCATCGGCCGGTCCACCTACAGCTGCCTTGTCTGCCTCATCTTCCTCATCTGCCGGTCCACCTACAGCTGCCTCATCTTCTTCATTGGCTGGTCCACCTACAGCTGCCTCATCTGCCGGTCCACCTACTGCTGCCTCATCTTCCTCATCGGCCGGTCCACCTACAGCTGCCTCGTCTGCCTCATCTTCCTCATCTGCCGGTCCACCTACAGCTACCTCATCTTCTTCATCGGCCGGTCCACCTACAGCTGCCTCGTCTGCCGGTCCACCTACAGCTGCCTCATCTTCCTCATCGGCCGGTCCACCTACAGCTGCCTCGTCTGCCGGTCCACCTACAGCTGCCTCATCTTCCTCATCGGCCGGTCCACCTACAGCTGCCTCGTCTGCCTCATCTTCCTCATCTGCTGGTCCACCTACAGCTACCTCATCTTCTTCATCGGCCGGTCCACCTACAGCTGCCTCGTCTGCCTCATCTGCCGGTCCACCTACAGCTACCTCATCTTCTTCATCGGCCGGTCCACCTACAGCTGCCTCGTCTTCCTCATCGGCCGGTCCACCTACAGCTGCCTCGTCTGCCGGTGCGTGCAGACTGGTACGTCGACAAGTGGACAAAAGAAAAAGGTGCCAAATGTGCTGGCCGGAAGATGTTAAAACCAGCACTATTTGCAAAAAATGCAAACTTCCATTCTGCAAGAAGCACTTTGTCACTATCTGTGACTTCTGCAGTAATTAGTAAAACAATTAGGCTACAATTTGTATGTATATATTTCAAATAATATGTAGCATTATTATTATTACCATATTTATTTTTTTATTAAATTTACGGTTTGATAATTATTGTTTGTTTTTATTTTGGCATATGAGTTCCTGATATATATTCCATATTCAACAATAAATAAAATAATTACAGTTTGTATGTATAAATTTAAAATGTTTGTAATGTTTATTAATATAATCATTATTATTAACATGTCATTTTTTAACCTAGAGTTTGATAATGATTGTTTGCTGTTGTTATTTTATGTTTATTTCTGTTCGATCATAATTGCTGTTCCCTTCTGAAGTTATTACTTATTGAATTAAAATTAATAAAAAATACCAATTTATTGCTAAATGTCTGTATAACGTGTTTTGAATTATCACTAACCATCCCTTATTTTGTTCAATTATTTGAATAATCAAATACTGAGTAACAAAAATGTTTGCATTGTGTTCCCTTTCTAACCAAATGCTATAGTTTGATTGTAATCATTGTAATCAAGCAAAACCTGATACTTATCTAAACATTTTTGTTAAAAAAATATAGTAATCATCTTTTAGAATATCTAAATGTATATCTAAATTTAAAAAAACGAATAAGATAGAGAAATCATGTCTAAAACAACAAAAGGAATCAAAAAGCCTTTCTATATAGGATATATAGGAAGCTATAGGCAGCCTACAGTCTGGTACAGGACATTACACAAAAGTGGCTATTTTTTAAAGCCACTAGATGAAGTTCTTCTCCTGGAACATTTTTTTTTTCTAGGCTGGCACTCTATTTTGATGTGAAATGCTGCATTTATCGAATTTTTTTTTAAATAAATATAAAATAAAAAATGATATATTAATTCTAATGGAAAAAATAGCTCATAAAAAAATTATATAATTAATGCAAAGTATCATAAAAATTCTAAATAATAATCAGAAAACATTATAGAATAAAAAATATTTGATTGGTTATCCTGGGAAAAAGTAAAGTACAATTTTAAGTCTTCGCCCGTTTTCGGGCGGGAGGAAGCTAAGTGTGACCCATTTACGAAGAAGCCCAGAGGGTTAAACAGTAGACAGCACACGCGGTGTTCATATAATAAGGATCTCCATCGCTAGCAAATAATAACCTTTGCAAATTTCAATTCAGTGCAGTTCCAGCCACGTTTTCAACGCTCTTTCTGTTCTTAAACGTTACAACTCCGAGTGAACCACTTCAGATGCTCAGCGCGTGCGGCAGGGAACTGAACGACTCATTCAAACTGATTCATGAACCAATTCACTCGTTTGCCAATTGGTTTGATCAAGCCTTTGAACAGTATTGACTCAAAAGAATGAATCATTCGCGAATGGGCATCGCTCATTGCCCAGAGAAAAGTAGACGGCACGTTTGGAATAAACTGAAGCATTTATAACATGTATTGCATTAAGATAAAGTAACGAGAGGAGCGTCGCCCACAGTAACGAAGTAAAAGTACAGATTTTCCCCCCAAAATTTACTCAAGTAAGAGTATAAAGTACCCATCTTTAAATATACTCCGAAAAGTATTCCCCAGCAAACACAGAACGTTGTGAGGACGTCGCCAGTTATTCGTCATTTGGTCAGCGCGACATTACTTTATGGCGACGTTGTGAGGACGTCGTGGTAAAGTTCCATTTTTTGGAATCTCGGCTAACTTCCCAGAAACGTCGTGGGCACGTCCTCAAAAGACGTCGCTAGTTAGTTCCTTTGGGGACGTTGCAGCGACGTGGTCAGTTGGTCTTCAGATAACTTTTAATATTATTGCACTACATGTATTATTATTATTAAGATACCATTTGAACAGCCTATTTTTTGGGAAATAAGTTATACAAAAAATTCATCAAGCATGTTAAAAGATGGCATGAATTATATATATATATATATATATATATATATATATATATATATATATATATATATATATATATATATATATATATATATGCCATTAGTTTAAGAACAAAAAAAATGGTGATAATGTTTGTTAATGAAAGAGTACAGGACAAATGAACATTTAAACCTTAAACTAGCAGCGCACGTCACTTTCTAAATGAAGTGCGCGACGTGCGCGTGCCCGTCATTTTGTAACGGTCAACTTCCAGCGGACGGACACGGAGGAAAGGTAAGCGCTATAAATCTACTTTTATTCATAGATTTTAACTGATATAACGTTAAATGCCATCAAAGAGGAGTAGTGTTTTTTATTTTTGTAGGTTTTCTTATTCAATTTAATAAATAAATGCTCTGTTTCGTTAATTAGCTCAAAATCAGTCTCAGAGGTGGTCTAAGGTAACGTTAACTGTTAAAATCTAATATAACCTTTCCTGTTTTAAATTATTTGAAATTTCAAAACGATAAACTATACAGTATTCACTTTCTAATTATATATATATATATTTTTAACGTAGTAACTTAACGTTAATTAGTTTGTTTGAATGTCTGCTGCTCGCTCTTGATGATGCTCATGCTAGCCATGCTGTGAACTTGAATATAAACCGCTGTATGAAGTTTAACGTTAATTAGACCGAGGCTGCCGAAATCATGTTCAGTGTATGTGGGATTAATAATTTCCCCTTTTCTCCCTCGAGTGGCTGGCTTGTAAATTCTGTCATCTGTTCATTATTGGTGTTGATGGTGTTTTTCACATGCACGCTTTTTAATGCTAGTTTAATTCTCAAATAGATCTGATACTTTCGTTTCACAAAAAGTAAACAAATTGTTCACTTTTTTAGGGCCTGGCTGCCACCAGTTGAGTCAATGATTCAGTGAGTTCCTTATGGGGAAATATATTTGTTACCACCTAGTAATTTAAATGTATTACTTTTTGCTTTAAAATGAACACATATATTTATCATCAGGTGAAGAGACAGTTTGGGCAGCAGCAACAAGACAACTATTACAAGTAGAGATGGGTTTCAAGAACTGGTACTAATTTGGTTCCTGACTTGTTCGGTACTGAAAACATTTATATAAGCTACAGGATCAATAGTGCTGCTATCAGTATTCTTGTAACATTGATTCATTACCCTTTAGACACAACCACATATCATGTAAATCATCTCAGAGTGGATGGCAGCAAGGATCCAGGATCAAGAGATCATTCATCATGGAGACTGTTCCACAGGAAGCAGTTTATCCTGGGTGAAAAACTAAACCTGGTTGTTTCAGCATCATTCAGGCAAGACTAAATCATTTAAATTGATTTCAGTTGGTTATGTGTTTCAGGTCATCCTGACCATTCTGCTGTTCTGGATGTAAGGCCGTGCTGGATATACATTTCTCATGGGTGAAAGATTTGTGCAGCGGTATCCAGACATATAACGCCCCATTCACACGGGGAGTCAACGCCTCTCGTTTACTTTTAAATGGAGTGACGTCAAGCATGGTGAAATTAGTTCTGGGTCCGTTGGTCGTGGCAGAAGTTGAAAACTTTTCAAGCGCCAATGCAGCCGTCCTCCAGTCAGAACGTCTTATGCAAATACCCTAGCGCAGACGCAAGCCAATCGAGTGCATGCAATACCAGAAAACTAATGTGATTGGCTGTCACTATGAGAAGAGACAGTAATTCCGATCCGATATCAGTGTCTTTTTTTGCATTTTTTTTAAAATCAATGTAGAATTTCTATACTTCATTGTAGGGATGTCAATTTTCATCGTTTAAATTAACGATCAATTAATCGATTAATCGTTAACCTTAATGCTGCAAAATGAGTCTATTGCAGCAACATCCAGTCACTGGTATGACAGGATGTGCAAAAGTGTGTGTGTGTTTATTTATGTATATATATATATATGTATGTGTGTGTGTGTAAAATACATTTCTTTTAAATGTATAGCACAGTAATGAAGGCAGCAACGTGTGGTAGATGGGACAGAACAAGAAAGACTTAATAATCTTTCATTGTGCTAATGTATTATAATACGAAAGGGTATGGCTCTTATACAGTGCGCAGTGCTTATACACAACCAGTGCGCAGAATGATGCACTTGAAGCAACACAGAGTCACAGCGTGTAGCATTACTCAAAGAAATGTTCAAAATGCCAAGGGAAGAGATATTGATGTTGTATTATATGTGTGCAATATTTTGAGCATTTTCTTTTAACAGTTTTAAATCTTAGTTATTGTGCGCTCTTGAAGAGAGTTTCATTGTTTTGACTATAGTAACTAGAGCTGGAATGATATGCTAATCTGCCAATTCAATACTATCCCGATACTTGTGTGCCGATTTAATATATATTTATAATTATATATATATAATTGAGTATTGTGATTATAGTTATATAACTATTGCAATTCGTGACATCCAAATTGTCTATAAAATTATTTGTTTGTTTCTGTAGATTTGAGGGAAAGATTAAAAACAAGGAGGTCTGGGAATGACTGAAGGGAACTGACAGCAGTGAGGGAAGGAAGTAATCACCAGAATGTAAGTTCTTTGAGAATGTGTGCATTGTTTATTACAAGTTGAGTTTTAATTTAAATGTAGCAATGTACACAATGGTCAAACGTTTTAAAAGTATAGTTTATTTCTATAATGCACAGCTATATTTTCAGCATTAATTACTCCAGTCTTCAGTGTCACATGATCTTCAGAAATCATTCTAATATGATGATTTACTGCTCAATAAATTTTTCTGATTATTATCAGTGTTGAAAACAGTTATGCTGCCCAAAATTTTTGTCTAAACTACAGTTACATTTATTTATTTATTTTTTTTTTTTGGGGGGGGGGGGGGGGGGAGCAATAAAAAAAATTGAATACCAGTGGTAAAGAAGACTTTTGTAATTTTACAAAAGATTACCTTTTTTTTTCCAATGTTTTGAACTTTGTCATGTAATCATGAAGAAAAAATTTGACTCTCCAGAAGTTTTCTTCCCCATCATTTCTATTATGGGGAGCGTTTCCCAAAACAAAATATTGGTCACAAGTTCCATCGTTACCAATAGAGTTCAGTGGACCTAATGACCGTAGTAAGCTAACTGCAGATGTGATTCACATCATGTACGTCATGAGCAGATGTACACTTTGATCAAAATGTTTTTACCCTTTTGAGTAAAGTTACTGAAAAATTCAGCTTTGCCTCATAATTATTTCGATAAATAAATTTGAAAGTATATTTCGAAAAAGAGTATGAAAACTGTTATTTCTTTTTACAATTTTTTTTTTTTTTTTGTAATTTTGATTAAATTAATTTTTAATAGCCTTGGTGAGCAGAAGAGACTTGTCTTGAAAACCATAAAGAAAAGATTCCAGATTTTGACTGGTTGTGAACATACATGAGCAACATTAACAAGATGATTCTTCCTTTCAGCTGCCAGAGAAGGATATTGACCGTGCAGGCCCAGGATGAAGAAGAGGAGGAAGAACACATTTAACAATTTTCTCATAAACTTTCCATGTGTTATAATAAAAACAATGAACATGACTACAATAATATGCTAAATGTTATTAAAAGATTCCAGTTTGCAAGAAATCTGAGTGTCTGACTCTACACTAGAGGAACTCTTTTCTGAAGAACATCAGGTGCTGAGAAGAAGCATTGTTATTACAGCAAAACACTGCATCAAGCCTCCTGTCCTTCCCTCAGAAGAGCCTGTCTTCTGCTGCTGGGGTAAGACACTCTTCCTCGTCTCTATCGGCTGTCCAACACCTAACTCTGCCTCCTCAGCTCTGTCTGAAAGAGTCTCCTCCACAGTCAGTAATCAGAGATCACAGATTCTTCTGAGAAAGTCAATACGCTCATTCTCTTAAAAAACTTTGTTTTTTTGGGTGGGACAAATAATACAGGAGAGATGCTAGAAATCTCTATATTGTTCATTTTTCATATCTTTATGCTTTATGAATGTTTTTCTTCTGAGAAGCTCAAAAATTATGGTTCTTTGGTAATTGCTATATTGTTTAGGTTTATCCTCTGATAGTGAGCACAGAGCCCTGATCATGACATGCAAGAAAAAGAAAAAAAATAATGTCCATGATTTACTAAATCGTTCCCTCGATGTACTAAAACGTGCATGATTACTTTTACATTTCATTGATTTGCTTAATCGTATGCACAATTTACTAATTCGTTCTCTTGATGTATAAATAGTGTACATGATTTAGCAAATCGAGGGAATGAAATAGAAAATCGTGCGCATGAATTAGCCTATATTTTTTCCTGCATGCCGTGTAATTAAAGCACATCACCACCAGACATTTATACCAGGGGCCTCATATACGACGCTCACTGCAGTATCTGCTGAATTGTTTCATATCTATTTATCATGTATTTTTTTGTTGCACCAAATTATGTAGAGTTGTATCAATAAGTGTACTGATAATTATATATCATTTTCACTGATAACGTCATTAACTATCCCCATCCTTAATAAGACAAACATTTTCTATTGTTTATATTGTGTAATCTGTGAATTGATGTGTTTTCTGTGCTCATGACTTAGAAACACTTTGCATGGTTAAAGAACAGGTGCAATGTTCAAAATGTTTTGGCTTAGTATTTGTAGAACGTAGTGCTGAATAAATGTTGATTTGTGAATGAATGCAGTGTGTTTTTTTATATTAGAATGTAATGTTTTTGTATTGGTTTGCATTTCATGTATGTAATTGATGTATTTACTATGAATCCCCTATAATTAGATTACGAATCGATTTCATAAGGTTTATTTTTTGCACCAGAGATGGATTGAGTTTATTAGTTTTTTATGTATTTCAAGGTAATGGTGAGGTGAAAATACGTTGCTGCGACCAATATGATCCGGTAATGTCACGTTCTCATAACGTGCCAGTTTGGTCGTTAGGACATACTCATAACGTCCCAGCGACGTTCCACTATAACGTCCCCACGACGGATATGGGAATCACAAAGTTACGTCACTGGAACGTTATTTGGTATGTCGCTGCGACCAATATGGTACTTTATAGTAACGTTCTCATAACGTGCCAGTTTGGTCGTTAGGACGTACTCATCACGTTCCAGCGACGTTCCACTATAACGTCGCCACGACGGATATGGGAATCACAAAGTTACGTCGCTGGAATGTTATTTGGGACGTCTCTGTGACGAATATGGTCTGGTCCAGTTACGTCGTCACGACGTAACTGTGTTAGCTGGGTCGTTACCCCAAAAAATTACTCAAGGAAATGTAACGAAGTAAATGTAACTCGTTACTACCCACCTCTGGTTGTGGGGGGATTATTTTGGCCCATGTCCCAAGCAAGAATCAATGTTAAGTCCAGTGCAACAATTATAAATAAAAATACTATATATTGTTTATTGATTTACCATACCCTAAATACATGTTTTGTCCCTCCAGGACATCTACTGTACACCAGGTGGAGTGTGAGGAGGACTGTCAGAGACTCCAGCGACCCGAGCCATGGATTGCTCTCACCCTTACCATCAGGCAGACGTTATCACAGAACCTACACCAGCAGACAGTGAGACAAGTTCCTTTCACAGGCAATCAGACTCAACTGCACTCATACCAGTAAAACCATACACACCCGACACCCCACCAACCTCATATGCCCCGCACTCTTATCAGTTACGCTGACTGGACTCAATATTATTATGCACCCTGACATTCTGTTTGCACTAATTCATACCGTGCTGCACTGCAGAGATGTATGTGTACTGTGCTTATTATTGTTTTCAATTCATGCTCTCTGTATAGCATAATTTTTTTACATATATTGTTCTCTACCTGTATTGAGTCCCTTACATATGTGTGTTGCATATATATTCAGAATTTGTATTTCATATATATTCATTAATTAATTCATTTGTCATCCATACTGTCATGCTGCAGATGTGTTCAGTAAAATCACCATAGAAAGAAAGGCAGACTATGAGGTGTGGATAGATATCATGCACTGTTGAAACAGGAAGAGACGGCACCAATTTGTAAAGAATAATAAAGAATACAATGGACTTAATATAAACTTCATCATATAAACACTCTTATAATGGGCACAATCTAATGGGAGTTATGGTAATGGCCAATAACAGCAGTAGGAGTAAAAGTTGTAGAATTTTGTACAAGTACGCTTGTACAATATAATATGATTATTATATGAATTATTACTACTACAACATGCTCTTTGTTGACTGTTCTTCCTGATGGGCTATGTGAACCAAAGTTTAAGAAACATCAAATGCTGAGAAAAATTTATCTGCAGTAAGGTTCAGTCAAGGTGCCCAGACGCACAGACATACCATTGGAAGTGTTTGCCTTTGCAGCTTTTGGTCTTCTTCATAAATGCAAAAGATGGTCAAATTCAAATCTCATGACAGGCATTCCTGAAATATAAACATGTTGAGACAGTGTGTTAAAATTATCTGTGACCAAAATATTTGATTAACACATAATATAAGGATGCGTTGTCACGCTGTCTAGTCGCTGTGTCCCTGGGTGTCCACTAGTGGGCTCACTTCCCCTTAGGCACTTCACCGTAGGCACTAGAATTCCTCTAGTCTTGTCCTGTCATCACAGTAATTGCACTCCTGTTAATTGCACCAGGTGCAGTCACTTCATTGCCATTAGCCTCCCTATAAATACCAGTCTTTTCCTGTTGTTTGTATGGAGTCCTTACCCTTCATGTATCCAGCCTTCTCGTCCTCGAGATTCTTCCCAGTCCGCTCGTCTTCCGAGTCCTCTCATTTTTCCGAGTTCCCTTTCCTGTCCCTTTTCCTTTGTTTGTTTATTTTGGACTGTCTTTTTGGTTTTGACCTTGGCTTGTTCGACCACGATTTGGATTATCCCAATAAAGACATCTGCATTTGGATCTCTCTATCTCCCTGTGTCTCTCTGGTGCACGATCGTCACATGCGTTCATTAAAGCAAATCAGTTATAACTAAAAGTCTTCAACATTACCTGTGAAGGGTTGAACCTTTGAAGGACTTGTTCAGCCCCCTTGACAGCTTCTTCAAAATCAGCATTGGGAGCGTGGAGTTGAAGTCCTATTAATTCTAGCAGAGCGAGAGAGAGCAAGAGAGAGATTTTACAAGAGATGGCTTCTTTAAAAAGCTGCTGGATTAAAGGTTGTTGTGGAGTATGTAATCCGACGTAACTGCAAGACAGAAAAAACACTGAATTACAATTACTTCACAAAAAGGTATTAAAGGTGTGGCAAACTTAGTGGTTACTGTGTTTTACAAATAGTGTAGAGTAAAAACACAGTTACTGTGGTAAAATCCTGGTAAGTGTTGTGGTTATTGTACGTTAGTAACCACAAATACCACAGTAAAACTACGGTTAACATGGTAAACCCATAGTAAATGTTGTGGTTATTGTGCATTAGTTACTACAAATACCAGAGTAAAACTATGGTTAACGTGGTAAACACATAGTAAATGTAGTGGGTATTGTGCATTAGTTACTACAAATACCAGAGTAAAACTATGGTTACTATGGTAAACCCATAGTAAATGTTGTGGTTATTGTGCGTTAGTTACTACAAATACCAGAGTAAAACTACGGTTACAGTAGGAGAAGCATGGTAAATATGTTGTAGTTACTGTGTATTGACTACGTATGACGTGGTCGAGCAACAGTTTGGCTACTATTGTAAAAATATGCTACATGTGTGGACTTTTTACACGATCACGATTATCACGCGTTATTGGGTTGGTTGATTTGTTGTGCTTGCATCAGTCATGTCTAAAAGCTGAAGACCCATGTCACATCATTATTTATTTAAAACTGCAACAGGTCTATATACAGTAGAGGTTAGCTTAGGCTAATGATAATGGTAGGCTAGCTGAGCAGCCACTGTACCATAATTTGAGCATACACTGCCCAAACACACGACCCCATCTAACGTGATGCTGAAATACTGAAATAATTAAAACAATACGATTAACCACGTGATATCATGACAAAAAGAAGAAGAAAAAAAGATTGTTACCTTTGCTTACCTGTTTGAAGGTGCACGCGCATCAGGTGAACTGGAAGAGCCTCGCTGGTGATGTCACTGCCGCTGAAAATGATGCGTGGTATTTGGACGCATTTGCTCTCCACCTAAATTATTGTGAAGGATTGGCGTATCATATGCACGCAAAATAGTCATTTGGCATATGCATTACACGCAACTAGAAAGTGTAAAGTCGTGTTATTTATACGCAGATTGATGAGAACGGGTCAGGATGTTTGTTAAATAATATCCAACATTTCAGTATGTTTCTGATTCGTTCTACGATTCCTGAATTCCACGCTGATCTCACTGCGCTGAGGGCTCTGTCTATCAAAATGTATGCGCATAAATGGGACAGCACATAAATAAATGACAGTACCAAAAAAATCATATCTAATCTGTAGTTCATGCTACCCATGTGTCATACTCCAAGTATTGTGAGGGCACAAATTCACTTTGAAGGGTGAACAATTTAACTCATGCATTATAGAGGATTTGAGTATATTGAAAAGTTATTTTCAAATATATGCAAATGAATATATATACATATATATTAAAAAAAATATGAAATATGAAACATATACATACAGTTGTACTGATACATCTTCTGATGCACCAGGGCACATCATCAATGATGTATCCTGAGGTCATCGGGTGTTTCGGGTCTCTCGAACATCAGACACCCTCACTCAGGCGACCCAGCTGAGGTTGATCAAGCCTCAGCTTGTGCCCTGGCAGCTCAACCACGGTTCCGCTCTCTTAATCCAGAGCCACCTAGAGGCTTTCTCCGCTGGCTCTGTGCTGTTAGAGATGGCTCTTCTCCTCCTTTCGCCTGTGATGCCGAGTGCAGTATATGCCCTGCAAAGGGACTGTCCAGCAAAGCCTCTGCACCCTACCTCTACAGGCAAGCACCTTACCTTCCAGCCTTGTTTGTGGCAGTCGCTGACTAAGTTCTGATATTTCCCCTTTTTCCGCTTAAAGGCCTCCTCCATTCGCTCCTCCCATGGCACGGTGAGATCCAGCATGACAACATTTTTTGTTGCCTCAGATACCAGGATGATGTCAGGTCTGAGTGAGGTCTTGACTACATGCTGGGGGAACTTGAGCTGCTTGTCCAGGTCTCCTGATAGCTGCCAGTCCTGTGCAGTTTGGAGAAGCCCTGGTGTTCCTTTCTTTGTACCTGGCTTTTCTCCGGCTCTAATGAAGCTGATGGTTTGCTTCCTAGGTCTGGACTTTTGGACAGATGGAAACAGCACTAGAGATGCTCTCTGCGATAGTCTTGAGCATGACGCCAGCGGTATCGGCCTTCCCCCAGAGCTTTTGGGCAACTACTCAATACGTGCTCAAGGGTCCCATTGTTCTTCTAGCAGAGGGGGCATGCTGGTGATTCGGCCAAGCCCCAGCAATGCAGGTTAGACGGGCTGGGAAGAACATCAAAGACTGCCTGGACCAGGAACTTGATGCGGTGTGGTTCTGCCCTCCACAGGTCAGTCCAAGAGATCTTCCTCTCCACAACTTGCTCCCATCTAGTCCATGCACCTTGCTGTCTCATCCCCACCGCTCTGCTGGTCCTCTCCTCCTCCACAGCTGCTCTGACTTCCTTCTGAACCAGTTGCCGCTGCTCCTTCCCCCGCGCTTTGTCATAACGTGGGGCTGCAACAGCTCCTAGTCCAGCCCTTCCTCTGGCCACAGTTCCCACTAGGACTACATTGCGAAAACGGGACTCTGCCTGCTCCACTGCCACCTCTGCTCTCCACTTCTTGCCAGTCTTAACTACCACCCTTGCCCCAGAGACTTTTGGGTCTGCTGATTCCCGGAACTGCAGCACCTCTCTTGCACGCAAAATCTTAAACTCCTCCTCGATAGATTTCAGAGGTAGTGTCAGTTTGCAGCTGTTTCCATAGAGTGCGATGTTGCTTAAGCTCCAGGGTAGACCCAACCATCTCCTCAGATAGTGGCTGACTCTCCTCTCCAGGTCTGTAATGGTGGAAATCGGGAATTCATATAGAAGCAGTGGCCACAGTATCCTCGGCAGTATCCCGTGCTGGTAGATCCACGCCTTGAATTTGCCGGGTAGGCCTGTTTTGTCGATGCTCTTCAGCCATTTCTCCAACTCTTCACAGGTGTTCTTTATTGAAGCTGTGTCCCTGAGGCTGCTGTCAAAGTACCTCCCTAGGCTTTTCACAGGCTTCTCGGAGATGGTAGGCATCTGTGTTCCTGAGATCAAAACCCGGAACTTGTCGACCACTTTGCCCTTCTTCAGGACCAAGGATCTTGACTTGAGCTGGCTTAAAAGACATCCTGGCCCATCCCAACAGCCTCTCTAGTCCTCTCAAGATTCATCTGGCTCCAGGCACTGGCTTGGTGGTTACTGTCAGGTCGTCCATGAACTCACAGATTGGTGGTTGGCAGATCCCGTACCTGGACTTGGGGCCTCTACACTCTGGTTCAGCAGATTTTACCAACATGTTCATTGCTAGTGCGAACAGGATCACGGAGATGGTGCAGCCTGTGATAATTCCAACCTGTAGCTGGAACATGGTGCCTCTCCAGTGTTTCCCACACCAACTTGTGGGGCATAGAGCCATAGGCATTAGCCAGATCTAACCAGAGGACCACCAGATCTCCCTTGCTTCTCTAAGGAGCTGCGTGACCACCCACGCCTGTGTGTTCTAAACACCCCGGAACACCAGAAACTCCGCCTTTCTGCACGGAGGTGTCGATGTACCCGTTCTTAAGGAAGAAGTCAGCCAGCCTCCGAGCCACAATGGTGAAGAAGATCTTCCCCTCAACACTGAGTAGTGAGATGATTCTGAACTGGCTGATCTCTTTGGCATCCTCCTCTTTAGGGATCCACACACCCTCAGCAAACCGCCACTGCTGCGCTGCTTTCCCTCTTCAGATTACCTTCAGGATCCTCCAAAGCCGGTGTAGCAACTTGGGACAGTGCTTGTATACCATGTAAGTGGTTCCACTTGGTCTTGGTGCTGACCCGGTTCTTGCCCTCTTTACCACATCTTGAACTTCTTTCAGGAGAGGTTCCCTCTGATTGAATGCCACCATTGGCTCTGGTGGTCTTAACACGGTATCACACTGTCCTAGGCTTGGTCTCTGGTGGGGTCTCTGAAAGTGTTTTGAAGGTGTTGCTCGACATCCTCCTTTGCACAGGCTAAGCGTCCGCTGCGTCTCTGTCCCAGGAGCTGTTTGGTGAACCCAAATGGGTTGCTGATGAAGGCAGTGCGTTTCTGAGCTCTTTCTCTGTGCCGCCTCCTGTGGTATTCCGCCCTGCGCAGGGTAAGGTGTGTCTTCCTGAGCACAGTACGAAGCTCTACCAATGGCGCCCACTCCTCTTGTCTTGCCACCGTGTGCTGTTTGGTCAAGGCTTTTAGCTCTGTCCTGATGTTGTGGATTCTAACCGCCCGCTGGTTCATGCTATAGGGCTGCCTAGCCCCACTTTCTTCCTCAACTCCAAACATTTCCGCAGCCATACTCACTATAATAGTGGTCATAGCCTGCAATCTCCTCTCCACATCCCCTTTGGCCATTTTTTTCTAGCACTGCATCCACATCCTCGTCGAACTTCTGCCACTCTGATGTTTTAGAGGCTTGAGGCCACTTGATCCTTCTCTTCTCCGATGGCCTGCTTGTAGGGACTGACGGCACCACTTGGAGGCTCTGGGCTCTGTGGGGTGCTTCCGGGCCCTGCTCCTCCTCTGTCTCACCAGGCACTAGTCCTGAGCATTGTGATGGTTGTAGTCTCTCCTTACATTTCATCTTTGTTAGATGGATCTTTAGGCCTCTCTCATTTATGCAGATCTTTCCACAAAAACACTCTCTTCTCGTCAACGTTTGTCCATTGCTGTTGTTCGTTAAACTTGTGTCTGTCCGGCTGGGGTGCTCATTCTCCCCCCCTCTCGGGCTCCCCTGGGGGTATATCTCATATGTTTGTTCCGTAGCTTCTTTGGGTCCTCCTTCACAGGAGGTGCAGTTAGGGTTGGCTGACCCACGCCACCCCGGTTGCCGTCTTTCCGAGCTGTCGTCTGTCTCTCCAGCTGCCACCAGCCTGTTTCTGGTTGTCAACCAGACTGTTCCTGGCCGTCACCGGTCTTTCCAGTCTAACAGTTGTACTGATACATCTTCTGATGCACCAGGGCACATCATCAGTGATGTATCATACATATATATGGAAAAAATAACTAAAATACAATATACTGAAACTCAACATTATGAAAACTCATTAAATTAATGCTTAGTATAATGACAAAAATGACAACATTTGGTCAGGAGACATGCAAGAAACAATTAACATTACTGATATTGCTATTTTGACATCAAATTTAATCTGTGAAAAATGTTTCAGATCGTCTAGGCACGCACAGCATACAAATAACATTAACATTACTAAATAATATTATTTTATGAAATAACGTACATATAGTAAATGAAGTAAAACACTTACTTTCCGTGTTTTCCTTGTTAAAACTTAAACTTTCCCGTCTGCTTCCGCTTTGTGAGTGAAAGAAAATATCTCTCTGATAGTGTAGGAGCGCACAACATATTAATGTCACAATAAATCAATATGCTGTTATAAAATAGATATTTTAAATGAGGTAAAACGCTTACTTCTGGTCTTTTCCGCGTCTGCACCATCATGGTCTGCCTGCACAGCAGTTCAAATCTGTGAGGAACCGTTAGGCTCGTTTTGGGCGCGCAGAGCATTTAAATATCACCATAAAGTAATATCATCTTATAAAATACATGTAAACGAGGTAAATCACTTACTTATGGTGTTTTCCTTTGATAAAAAACTAATTCCCCGTCTTCTCCCCATCGCGAGTGGAAGAAAATATCTCTCTTGAGAAAATATTTTGGAGTAAAGCACATAAATATCGCTAAAAACCAATATGATGTTATTAAACACATTTTAAATGAGATAAAAACACGTACTTTTTAGATTTCCCATATAGAAATTAAAAGACGTCCTCGTCTGTTCCGCATCGTGAGTGAAAGGAAATGTCCTTGAGAAAAGTTTATGCGCACACAGCAAATAAATGTCATTATAAAACGATATGATATTACAAACCCCATTTTATGAGTAAGTTTATACACTTTATTTCGCCGTATTCTGTCCTCATACGAGCCGCGTCGTGAGCAAAGAAAATGGCGTGCACGCGAGCAAATGTCCCGGATGTGACTATTAACACTCAAAGGTAACTCTGAGTATTTACACCGGCCAGAGGGGGCTGTTTACAATAGCTAAAATTCAACACCACAACTTTAACACTTTACTCTAAAGGTCCCCAACACTAGGATTTCAACACTGGATAATTTGCTGTGATGAAAAATATATCTTCAACTTTACCTCCAATCATTACAATATTGTACAGCACCTCTTCAAGTTTTCATAAATTTTACGTTAACATCAGGGACACAACAATAAAATCCGGAAATCACAAATTTACCCGTGACTCCATGGAAAATAATTCACGATTTCATATTTTGTTTTTGACCCTATGAACCGTTGGACACGCCTCGGCATGACACGGGAAGCACCAGGCTGCAGCCAGTCTAATTAGTAAAAGGGCAAAACTTGATGATATTGAGTTGTTTGAGCTCAAACACATAATTACAATAAGATAGGCCATTAAAAAGTACAGTTTACTCAGAATTCTTAAGTAATGTAAAGAAAGACACGTTTAAGTAATACAAACTCAATTTGTTTGAGTAAAAACTACTGATTGGACTTAAAAACACAAGTACAATAAGAAAGGACATGAAAAAGTTCAGCTTACTCAGAATTAACAAGTAATGCCAATAAATTAGAAACATTTAAGTAATATGAACTCAATTTCTTGAGTTGAATTAAAATCTGGGTTTACAGTGAGTGTGGGCAGCCATACCATCTTCAAAAGTCTCCATTTTGTTCCTTTTACACTGAAACACAATTCTGGAGTTTTTAAACTCAAACGGGGTTTGCAGCATTTTTAAAAGTCTCCATTTTCAAGGGTCAAAAATCCCTGAAAAGTGTAAATGACAGGCGTAACCATTGAAAAACTTATGCATTTTAAAATGGAAACGCACTAGTGTAAACGTAGCGTAAACCTAGATTCACAAATCTGTATCCAGATCAGAGGGTCACTGCAGTCACCCGGATCCAGTACGTATCCAGACCAGATGGTGGATCAGCACCTAGAAAGGACCTCTATTGCCGTGAAAGACAGCGGAGACCAGGGCAACTAGAGCCCCAGATACAGATCCCCTGTAAAGACCTTGTCTCATCGGACCACCAGGACAAGACCACAGGAAACAGATGATTCTTCTGCACAATCTGACTTTGCTGCAGCCTGGAATTGAACTACTGGTTTCGTCTGGTCAGAGGAGAACTGGCCCCCCAACTGAGCCTGGTTTCTCCCAAGGTTTTTTTCTCCATTCTGTCACAGATGGAGTTTCGGTTCCTTGCCACTGTCGCCTCTGGCTTGCTTAGTTGGGGTCACTTCATCTACAGCGATATCGTTGACTTGAGTGCAAATAAATGCACAGACACTATTTAACTGAACAGAGATGACATCACTCAATTCAATGATGAACTGCCTTTAACTATCATTTTGCATTATTGTCACACTGTTTTTCTAATGAATGTTGTTCAGTTGCTTTGACGCAATGTATTTTGTTTAAAGCACTATATAAATAAAGGTGACTTGACTTGACTTGACAAATGAACTTTGAAGTTGGTTTGAAAAAGCCTTTACTGAAAGTGTGAAGCAGTTGTAAAAGCTTGAAGTTTGAAAGATTAGATAGTTTCTTGTTAAGATGACATTTCTAGCAAGATTAGTATGTTTCTAGCATGATTAGTATGTTGCTAACATGTTTCTAGCATTATTAGCATGTTGCTAACATCTTTCTAGCATGATTTACGTGTTGCTAGAATGTTTCTAGCATTTTAGCATGTTTTGCAAGCATGTGTCTAGTATGATTAATGTTCTGTTGGTATGTTGCTAGCATGCTTCTAGCATAGGGATGCACCGATACCGATACTGGTGTGACAACTGATAAAGCACGCTGAGTGGATTGAGTGCACAGCGGCGGAGATGCGCGAGCTTGTCGAGTGGATATACATTTCATCACTGGAAAGTTTGTAGTTCGGTGGGATATGTCAAAAACAAGTAAGTAAAACAATGCACACGTTACTTAATGGAAGGGAGGGAGGGAGAGAGAGAGAGAAAGAGAGATCATGCTCGTGCACTTCTGTTGTGTGATCTTTGATGTTCACTCACTTAGCACATGCATTTGGATTAAAACTAAATCTTCAAAAAAAGACAATTTATAGGGGCATTCACCATAAACATCATTTATTTTCAACCTTAGGCATACATGACTTTCTGGCGAAATCAGCCTGTGTGTAATGCGCTAGGCAGTACGTTACTATTGTCCCTCTCGTCCTGCAACATACAAATACTGTACATGCACGCGTTAAACGTGTTTTGCTTGCTTGAGAGTTTCTGCATTATATGACTGGATCTTGGAATATAAATTGCAGCATGTTTCAGATAAAAAAAATTTAAAAAAGCAATTTCCATTTGTGAAAAATATCACAGGAAATTTATAAGGTGTCTGAATAAATTTTGGTTTGACTATATCTGTTTAATAAATTAAATTAACCAGCTAACATTATACATACTCTTATAATTTCTGTACCCAATATTTTAAAAAATGTACAAATGCAATAAACATATCGGTATTGGTACTCTGTATTGGAAAGTACCAAAAATAAAATTATCGTATCGGGCGAGGACTGCAAAATGTGGTATCGGTGCATACCTGTTTTAGCATGATGATGTTGTTTGCATGTTGAAGAAGAATAACAAGAACAAGAAGAAGAAGAAGAATAAGGAAAAAAAGCAGCAGCATATATACAATATTAGTAAATTGTCTTATTCAAGCCAAAAATTCAATTAAAAAAATGGTGGTCTCCAGACCATAACCCCGACATGAGGGTGAGTCATTAATGACATAATTTTCATTTTTGGGTGAACTAACCCTTTAATCCAGGTAATAGCCCAAAAAACGCACAGCTTTAGTTTTGGGTAACAGCTTTTGGTGGTTTGTTTAACCATTGCAATTGAAGACAGATAGAGAGGAAGCAAGTTCACAAACAGTGAGTCATATCCTACAGTTCCCGACATGCTTACAGACTATTTAGAGGAGCTGGTGTGACTGAGGAATGCAATAGAAAAAGAAAAATTAAAGGAAAAAAAAGGTTAACAGCTGTAGTGTGGCTGCACACATGTATTTGTGTTAAGCAAGCAACACTATTTATTCTCTCCTGCTGTGGAGTGTGACTAATGAGTGTGTTTGTCTAACAGACCTCTCCTGCATTAAAGTGAACCGGGCCACTCTCAGGTCCTTCATCTCGCCTTCTGCCCATTCTAGTCTCCAGGTCACCACATCCTGTTTCTGCTGGCACGACAACAGCTGCTCCTGCATGGACTTGCATCGTTGTTGACATGACAACCAGCTCTCCTCCTTCTCCTTCAGGTCTCTGGGATAGCCTTCAGGGAAAAGTGTGAACACATTGACTCACGACACATGCAACAATTTACACCCACATGAAATCTAGATATCTGCACAATGCATACTGCCTACATACACCCTACCCTACTGAAAAGATCAATGTAGTGTTTTGGATGATGCTATGCAAAAACAAATCATGAGCACAAACAAATATTGGGTTAAAAGTTGTGCTGCTTCATATTTCTGTGGAAACCAATACATTTTTTTTCAGGATTCATTATAGAAAAATTAAAAGAACATTATAAAAAAATACAAATAAATAAAAAACTTTTGAACAGCAGTATAATGATGATGAAACAGAAGTCACTTTGATGCTTATAAATGTTCATGTAATAAAAAAAATATGTCCATTGTCTATAGTCAGTAATGTATGAAGCACAGTTCACACATTAGTCATTTTCAAACCCAGCAGGTTTCTGTTGGTAAATGCGATGACCAACTGGAACCTGGGGCAAAACAGGCATGGAGAATCTTTCACTGTCAAATCAATTTCAGATTGCATGTATTCCTATTGAAACAGCTATATTTTGTCGAGCAAACATTCACTGAACAATGGCAAATGTGACCGTACCTTCATTCTAACCTCTTAGCAACCAAGATGAATTTCAAAAAAGTAATTATTTGGGTGGAATATGATGTTAAAACTATAAGTTGTTAGTATTTGATATACTGCCTTGGTTATACTGTCACAAAACAACTAGGGTCCTAGAAGTGTAGATTGTGGTGGCCCTAAAACTGGTACTAAAGGATTAAACTATTGTCAAAAGGCACATGGACAATAAGATGAGGTGGAGGTGAAAAGTTCTTCTTCACACTTAACAAACTGAAAATTAATAAAAATAAAATAAATCAAACTAAATAAAACGTTCTTTACCTGAACAAGGACTTCCTGGAGAAACCATTACATTTCCATTCCTCTCCCTTTATCACTCTCTGACTATCTTTTCCCTGCAGGACAAAAGTAGGAAATTCCCAAACATAGCAGATCTTATCTGTTAGCCTCCAGCCTCCTCTCCACCAACTGAAGAAGACACTTTAGAAAAGGTGTGATAATGGCACACTTCCCATGAGGAACAGTTAACAGATCAGTCTCCTCCATAAGAATTACAGCAGAAGATCTCTTCAGGCTCCAGGCACAGAAAAACAAAAGAGGGTGGTATGGCCTTAGATCTGAGCTAATTTCCTTAAGTCTGACAAAGATAAGCACCATCCCACAGGCACGCTCACATCTGTGGATTTTTTGTATGCTTGAATGTGGATAAAACATTTTCCCAAAGTACACACTGGCTGCTTTGGAATGCCTAAACAATAAATGAAATGCTGAAGATTAACATATGTTCACTAAAGTCAAATACAAAATGAAAGCAATGTGGGGAGCACATGGGTTTCTATGAAGGCGTTACGGAGTCGGGGAGTCACCCTTTTTTATACTTTTTAAGTATGGAAAAGTGAGAACCATGGTTAAAGATGACAGAGGTCAGATTTAATATAGATTCAGTCTGATATCTGTAATCAGAATAAATCATTAGCACCTGTGACATATGAGTATACTTTGCAGATATCATGGCTCCTTAGGGATGGTTAAAAATTAAAGGAGCTTTGAAAACCGAAATGTGAAGTGTGTGTGTGTATGTGAGACTCTGAAACCCGAAGTCCCGTGAGTGGGAAGTGCTTCCATCTGCCATCATAGAGCTTCAAATGTAGCTTAAGCCTGCTGACACATTACAGAATTTAATATCTATACAATATCACTCCGTCTGAAACAGAGCAGTGATACATGAACAGAAGGGAGAGGGCATAAGACCTCAAAGTTCAGAACATCACTCAAACATGCTTCTTTCTAAGCTCAAAGGCATCGGATCCTCTTTCAACTTTCTCCCATCTCTGTCTTCTCCTTTATCATCCTTTTGTAGTACTTGATTAATTCCACATGTAAGGTACAAAGCAGAGCCTGAAACTGGCTGCAAATTGCAAAATTTTCTTTCCTGTTCAGTTTACTTCCAGGTTAAAATTTTTGCAGCCTTATTACAAAACTTACATTATTATTATTATTATTATTATTTAGTAAAGGCATTTATAATGTGTAACGACTGGGTGAAGGAGTGGCAGGAAGCAAGTGTGAGATTAATGTAATTAAATGAAGACAATGATACAAGACAATACTGAGACACAAATAACGCTGGGAGGAATGCACAGTCCAAGATGGTGGTGATGAGTGACGAATCCGGAAAGCGGAGGTGAGTTGGCAGCAGGAGAGGGTGACACAGGAACTGCGGGGAAGTGAGCCGAAGGTGAGTGGTGTTGCTTGGTGGTGGATTGCGTAGAGTGGACGGGGTTCCGGGGAGACACGGACATCCAACGCAGAAACACACAAGAAAGCAAAGCATAGGACACAAACATGAAACAGCGCTCTCACGAACACAAGACGCTAGACAAGCCAATATATAGGGATGAGTAATGAGTGACAGCTGTTGCTGATGACAATTAACGGAGACGCCCACAAACTAATCAGTGCTGACGCGTAACACACAGACCCACAAAGTGCAAAACTCAAGAGATCAATCATCAATAAGGGAGTGATCCAGTATGTCCCTAGCAGGTACCCAACTCCTCTCCTCCGGACCGTAAACTTCCCAGTCCACCAAGTACTGGAATCCTCGTCCCCTCCGTCTCGAGTCCAGAATACGATTAACTGAATAAGTCGGTTCCCCATCTACGAGACGCGGCGGAGGGGTAACCGGGGTAGGCGGATTAATACTTGAATAAAACACGGGTTTAATTTTGGACACATGGAAGGCGGGATGTATTCTCCTGTACGCTGGAAGTAGTTTGCAGTGGACTGTCACCGGACTAATGATCTTGGTGACAGTAAACGGGCCAATGAATTTTGGAGCTAATTTATTAGAAACGGAACGGAGAGGAATATTGTTAGTAGAAAGCCACACTTTTTGACCCAAGACATAAACGTGAGGCTTTGACCGGTGGCGATCCACCCTGGCCTTAGTGCGCTCTCTCATCCGGAGCAGAGTCTCGCGGGCTCTGGTCCAGGTGCGGTGGCACCTCTGGACAAAGGCGTGAGCGGAGGGGACCGTGACTTCAGATTCCAGACTAGGAAAAACTGGTGGCTGGTAACCTAAGCTGCACTGAAACGGAGAGAGGCCCGTGGCTGACACTGGTAATGAATTGTGAGCGTACTCCACCATAGAGAGTTGTTGGCTCCAGGAAGAAGGATTCTTCCTGGAAGAACGTTCTCTCTAAATCTTGGTTGGCTCGCTCAGACTGCCCGTAACTCTGGATGATAACCCCGAAGACAGACTAATCGTCGCTCCTAGCAATTTACAAAATTCCTTCCAAAATTTGGATATGAATTGGGATCCCCTGTCAGAAACCACGTCTACCGGGAGGCCATGTAACCGAAAGACGTGATCTAGGACAGTGACCGCTGTCTCCTTGGCTGTAGGTAATTTGGGCAAGGGAATGAAATGTGCCGCCTTCGAGAACCGGTCCACTACGGTCAAAACGACCGTCATGCCATTAGAGGGCGGGTGGGCGGTAACAAAATCTAGCACGATATGTGACCAGGGTCTCGAAGGGAAAGACAGCGGTTGAAGAAGCCCATCAGGAGGCTGGTTAGACGACTTACCACTGGCACAAACTGAGCAAGCCAAAACAAAATGGTGGACGTCACGAGCCATAAGTGGCCACCAGAGTCGTTGTTTAACTAACCCCTTGGTTCGGCTTATCCCCAGATGACAAGCAACGTTAGAGCAGTGACCCCACTGAATAACTTCGGACTGTAACTCCTCCAGCACAAATAAACGAGTCGGTGGGCAACCGGGCGGAGGCGTTAACCTTCGATTCGACCTCCCATACGAGTGCTGAGACGACTATTTTCTCAGTTAAAGTACACTCTGGAGTCACAGGGCGGGCAGAAGGATCAAAAAGATGTGACAAAGAATCGGGTTTGACATTTTTGGAACCCGGGTGGTACGACAGAGTAAAATCAAAACGACCGAAAAAAAGAGCCCACCGAGCCTGCCTGGAATTAAGTCTTTTGGCAGTTCTAATGTACTCTAAATTCTTGTGATTGGTCCAAACAATGAAAGGTACCCCTGACCCTTCCAACCAGTGACGCCACTCCTCTAAAGCTAATTTGACGGCCAACAATTCCCTGTTACCAATGTCATAATTGCGTTCAGCAGGAGATAACCGATGAGAGAAAAACACGCAGGGATGCATCTTATCATCCGAGGCAGCACGTTGGGAAAGAACTGCTCCTACCCCCACCTCTGATGCGTCGACCTCCACCACGAACTGCCGTGTGGGATCAGGGGCTACAAGGATGGGAGCCGAAACGAAGCGGCTCTTGAGTTTAGTAAATGCAGTCTCGGCTGCATCCGACCACCTGAACGGAGTACTGGGGGAGGTCAAGGCCATCAGAGGTGAGACTAGTTGGCTGAAATTACGAATGAAACGTCGATAAAAATTGGCGAACCCCAGAAACCGCTGTAGGGCCTTACGGGAATCTGGAGATGGCCAATCTGTCACAGCCTTAACTTTGTCAGGATCCATACGTATTCCCTCGGATGAGACGATATACCCTAGGAAGGGGACAGACTGTGCATGGAATACGCATTTCTCCGCCTTGACAAAAAGCCCATTCTCGAGTAATCTCTGGAGCACTCGTCTGACGTGTTGAACATGTTCCTGGAGAGATGAAAAAAAATCAGTATGTCATCCAGGTAAACATAAATAAACTGATCTACCATGTCTCTCAACACGTCCTTAACGAGTGCTTGGAAAACCCCTGGCGAGTTGGAGAGCCCGAACGGCATCACCAAATATTCAAAGTGCCCTCTAGGGGTGTTAAAGGCAGTTTTCCATTCATCCCCCTTCCTGATGCAGACCAAATGATAAGCGTTACGTAAATCCAATTTTGTGAATACGGATGCTCCCTGTAACCTCTCGAAAGCTGAAGACATCAACAGTAACGGATAGGTGTTCTTTATCGTGATGTTGTTCAGCTCTCGGTAGTCAATACAAGGTCGCCGAGAACCATCCTTCTTACCCACAAAAAAGAATCCCGCCCCCGCTGGAGAAGAGGAGGGGTGGATGAACCTCGATGCCAAGGAATCAGAAATGTATTTCTCCATGGCCTCCCTCTCCAGAATAGAAAGAGAGTAAAGCTTGCCCTTAGGCGGAGACTTACCTGGCACTAAATCTATAGCACAGTCGTAGGGACGATGCGGAGGAAGAGAAGCAGGACAGGACTTACTGAACACCTCCTTCAGGTCCAAGTACTCTGCGGGCACGTTTGATAACACCATGGTCTCTTTCTGAAAGACAGAAACAGGCACAACAGGACAAGCAGAAACCAGACAAGACTCATGACAACTTTCACTACACAAGGTGACTGTGTTGGAACCCCAATCCACTCGTGGATTATGTTTGATTAACCAGGGGTGACCTAAAACAATGGGAGCTACAGGGGAGTCCATGAGGTAAAAGGATATGGTTTCACTGTGGTTGCCTGAGGTGAGCAGAGTTATGGGTTCGGTGTAGTGGGTGATGTGTGGCAGTTCCTGGCCATTTAGTGCGGTGACATGGATGGGATGAGACACAGGAAGGACATGAAGGTTCAGGTGACGTGCAAGGAGAGATTCAATGAAATTACCTTCAGCCCTAGAGTCCAGAAGGGTGTGACAGTCGTGAGTGTGGTTCTCCCAACGCAGTTTCACCGGAAGGAGAGTCGATGATGTGGTTGAGGACTTCCCGGCGAAGATCCCACCCGATAGTAGCCTCAAACTTACTACCGGGCTGGCTCTCTTACCGGGCATGAATGGATGGAATGCTCCGAGCCACCGCAATATAAGCATAGTCCTTGGGACCTCCACCGCTCTCTCTCCCTCCGGGAAAGCCGAGCTCTACCCACCTGCATGGGTTCATGATCGTAGACGGGACCGACCATGTTCTCTCGACTCGAGCGGCCCCTTTCTGGAGAGACATAATGGCGTGTAGGACTGACTTGTCTACCCCGGCGGTTAATCCGAGCGTCCACCCGGAGTGCCAGGTCGATTAGGCCGTTAAACGTTGGGGGCAGCTCGAGGAGGTAGATCTCCTTCTGAACACAGTCGGCCAGCCCATGCAGGAATCGATCCCACTGTGCCGCCTCGTTCCACTGACACACGGCCGCCAGGGTGCAGAACTGAATGGAATAGTCCGCCATCGATGATTTTCCTTGTTTGAGGTCCGAGAGCTGGTGAGCGGCCTCCCTGCCGGCAGCAGCTCGATCGAAAACACCCGTTTCATCTCTTCGGAGAGGGCGTGGAACGAGGCGCAACACGGATGTTGATTCTCCCACACCGCCGTCCCCCATAAGGCGGCCCTGCCAGAGAGTAGGGTAAGAGCAAACGCAACCTTGGACTCCTCTGTCGCGAAGGTGCGGGGCTGCAATGCAAAATGCATGGAACATTTGTTAAGGAAAGTCTTGCAAAAGTTTGGCTCACCAGAGTAACTCTCTGGCGCAGGAAGTCGCGGCTCTGGCCGTAAGTGGTCCTGGGAGGTCTCCTGGGGGACGGGCGGTGCAGGCGGTGCGGTGGGCGCAGTGGGAGAGGTGAGTTGATGAATCTGCTGGGTGAGCTCGGACACCTGTGTCACCAGCGATTGGATTGCGCGTCCGGTGTTCACGATGCTCTCCTGCTGCTGATCCATGCGGTTGACGCTGTGATGAATGAATTCAGACAGTGAAGTGGTGCTCACTGCTTCCATGTTGGGTGAGAGCGTTCTGTAATGACTGGGTGAAGGAGTGGCAGGAAGCAAGTGCGAGATTAATGTAATTTAATGAAGACAATGATACAAGACAATACTGAGACACAAATAAAGCTGGGAGGAATGCACAGTCCAAGATGGTGGTGATGAGTGACGAATCCGGAAGGCGGAGGTGAGTTGGCAGCAGGAGAGGGTGACAGGAACTGCGGGGAAGTCAGCCGAAGGTAAGTGGTGTTGCTTGGTGGTGGATTGTGTAGAGTGGACGGGGTTCCGGGGAGACACGGACATCCAACGCAGAAACACACAAGAAAGCAAAGCATAGGTCACAAACATGAAACAGCGCTCTCACGAACACAAGACGCTAGACAAGCCAATATATAGGGATGAGTAATGAGTGACAGTTGTTGCTGATGACAATTAACGGAGACGCCCACAAACTAATCAGTGCTGACGCGTAACACACAGACTTCACCCACAAAGTGCAAAACCCAGAGATCACGGTTTACCAACCATGACATAATGTTATAAAAGATTTTAAAGTGATTTTGAAGTGAACGCTGTTCTTTTGAACTTTCAATAAAATGTCTTTATATTCTGTGTGTGTGTGTGTGTGTATAGCCTATATATATATATATATATATATATGCTATAGTCACAATATTTTTTCAAAATTTATAATAAGAAATGTTTCTTGAGTACCACATTAGCCTATTAGAATGATTTCTAAAGATAATTTCTGAAGGAATGATTTGTCATCATAAATGACATTTTAAAATAAATTAAAGCACAATTGTTTAAAAACAATTTTCAATATTTATAATAAGAAATGTTTCATGAGCACCACATTAGCGTATTAGAATAATTTCTAAAGATAATTTCTGAAGGAATGATTTGTCATCATAAATGACATTTTAAAATAAATTAAAGCACTTTATTTAAAATGTAATATTAAATAAATAATCAAATAAATGTAATCTTTGAGAACATAAGAGACCATTTTAAAAACATAAATAAATAAAACAGGGCCCGGTTCCCCGATAACGTTCACTCGTAGCGTGCTAAGAAGACATCGAAAGATATATCTTACCAACGTTGTTGATGTTTCTAAGTGTGTTCCCTGAAGTGTCCCTTAGGAAGCTTCTTAGCACGCTGCCTCTTACGTCCGACGTTACAAGAGCGCTGTCCAAAGTCAGGGTGCTGAATTAGTTGGCATCGATTGCTCATGAATCGATTTTCCACTTCTCATGAAGGTGCATTTCAGCGTTAAGAAAGATAACACGTTCTATGCAAATTAAACATTCCTCAAATTATTACAGTAACATTTATTTTAACATAGTTTAAGTTATCAGTAGAATATAGACTATAAATTAAATTATCAAATGGTCAGTAATATGTTCACACAATAGGCTATGTTGTGACTGTTAGACGAACCGGGTATCCCTCGCTAATCATCCACCCTCCTTATCCCGTTGTGCCGCTTTTTGACATGGGTTTAACGACTTATGAAAATTATATGATACACTTTTATATTAATGGTAAGGTACTTTACAACCAGAATTGATTGGCAAGCAGCTGCAGTTACTTCTGTTTAATGTGGTATTGATTGCAATTGGTTTATGTTTTTAATAAAAACAACCTATCTACAATGAACAGAGAGAGAGAGAATTAGATACAAAATATGCTGGGGAAGCACCGTAAACAAGGGCACCAAGCTTCTCGTCAGGGAACTTGAAGTTTTGCTGGACCTTGCCACCAAGTCGAAGATCACACTCCTATGGTCCACTATAACCTGCATGTTTATGGTCGCGTATCCCTTTCGCGATATTTCCTCCCGATCAATCACTGATGGATTGGCGATAGGGATGAGTGTGCCATCCACCAGGATGTAATCCCCGGCATGGCGCAGAAGGGCGTTGGTGACTGTGTGGACGCACCTGGGCTTCAGGGCTTAAAGCAGAATTCCGCCGCGTTAGCCTGGCCAGCGCAGGTCTGGGAAGGTCCAGCTGCTCCACAATGAGTTGTCTTGGGAGGGGATTTTTTTTTAATATAGCCACGTCAGGCAAAATGTCAAAAGGGCTTAAGTTTTGCCGAATAAAAAAACTGACATGGACTAAACGGCTCCGAGTCCGGCTCCGTCTTTGATTCAATACAAGGACATGTTGGATCGCTGCCATAGTTGGTCGCTTACTGGACACCACCATGCTTACCCATTTAAAGATCTTAGCCATTTAGAACCAAATTGTTTGCCAGATTTTAATTATCAAAAAAATGATTGCCAATTCGCTTTAATTACATTACGAAAAAGCCTAGGCTAATTATCACCTTATTAGTTCTGTAACCACATAAAGTCAACTTCATAAATAGGCCTGTATCCATTGCGAACATAATTTATTATGAGTCTTAAAAAATAACAGAAAATCATTGTTGAGACACAAAATTGTCAACATACCATAGTTTGACTTGTACTTCACTGCGCTGGTTTCTAAAGACTGCTGTACTGTAGCGTCATGAGCTCAAATAATGCTAAGAGAGAGCTATGAATGGTCCAGACCAACCTTACGAAAGTGTGACTTACAGAGAAGATATACTTAGCGTACGAACGTGTCAGGAACCGTGCCATAAGGTTAAGAGAGAGGTTAAGGAATAGGTTAAGAACTACTTAGCAATAAGAACGTCTTGGGGAACCGGGCCCAGATTTTTAGCTTTATGTGTATCAAATGAGATTTAACTTCTATCCATGCTGTAGAAACCAGTCCAAATAATGATATTTTTAAAAACATGCTAAATGCCTGTAACGCGAAAATATAATTTGTGGATTTTGCCAGTTTTTTTTTTCTTTGTGTCTGAGGTCTCTTCAGAGACTGCTTTCAGGTCTTTTTAGCCTTTCTTTATCAGCCTAACAGCACCCAGCTGTCCAAAGTTCAGTATTTGTGCAAATCTGAGAAACTAATGTTTTTCTCTTCTCAGAGGAAAATTATATTTTGTCGTATCTTTATTTACTTCAAATTTGTCTCTGATGTTTTACATTAAAAAAATAAATAATATTAGAATGATAATAATTAGAATTAGCTGCCAACATATAAAACTGGGAACATGACTATTATAGCTAACATTACTTTTTTGAAGTTAATAAATAATTAATAATTAATTTATAAAGTTTTATTTCATAAATAATTTATAACTTATTAATGTATTATTTTTATTTTCATTATTTATGTTAAAAGAGTTCAGACATCTGCTTATGGTTGCAGACTTTAATATCTTGACTTTAATATCAACTGTGTTGTAACTTTGAGATAGTTTTGATGTTTCTTTCTTATGGTTGGACCTCTTCATTGCTGCAGTCTGTTCACTCCACAATACTCGCAGATCCTCCTTCTCCAAGGACTTTATCCTGCAAGACAACAAAAATGTGTTTTTATTTAAAGCAGCGGCCGTTCACATCTGTTCCCTCTTTCCTCTATTTGCCTGTGAGCGCGAGAGATACTGAAAAAATTCCCCTTCCCCTAAAACGTCACCCAAGCATGTCTCTATGGCATCCTCTTCTAACACCAGCAGCTCAGCATAAGCATCTAAACAATGATGTGTAAATGAGTGTAGCCAAGGGCATGTCCACGTGCGAAGGTAACAGGTACCATCGAGGGTATAATGGCTGTTGAAATCTCATTGAGTGAGAGGGAGAAGGTGAAAAAGTAAGACAGTGGGTGGAAAAGAGATCGAAACACAATCTGACATACAGCTATTAAGGTTTTTTTTTTTTTCATAATAATAATGAGAAACTTGGTAAGTGAGCACAGAGAGTGGATATGGGAGTCTTATAAAACACAGAATAAAAGCAATAATGGTGCCAAGTGATATTATGTTATGATCAGCGCCAGTAAGGAAGAACTAATCACTGGAGTTTGTGGCTTCAATTATTTGAAATGTATTAACACATTTCCACTAGTCCTCAAGTATTTTTGCACTTCCATTTACAGACATGTTTTTTTCACGTAATTATATTATTGTTCAGATTCGGTTATATTCATTCAGATTTACTCGTACATAAACACATCAGATAGACTGCCTCTTTATGTCATAACAGAATCATCTGCAAACGTGGATCAAACCTAGTTGCCCCAAGTTAAAACTCTGGCTTAGTGAGAGTAATAATATGATAACAGGGGGCTTTTGTGTGCCTGTGTGTGTATGAGCGTGCATTCGTTTAATGCATGCCAGACAGTATTTGCATGTGTGTCTATCACTCTGTCAGTTCTTCAACTCATTAATTCACCATGACATTCTCAAAATCTACTTTACATGTAAATGCTTGTTTTTTCTATCTTGGTGGGGACTTACCATTGACCTATTCTATTCTATTCTACGATATAATTTCTTTCTTCTACCACTAAAACAGTCAACAAAAACTTTCTGAATTTAAAGGAGTCATACCCTCGTATTACCTTGGATACCTACTGCTGTATTATAGTCTTTCAGGCCCTTCTAAAAAAGAAAAGTGGAAAAAAAATAAACACAGAGCTCCTCAGACCCTTATCTCTGTAGGCATTATTGTATCGCGAGATCTGATGCGATATTTTGGCTGTCGTGGACGGTCATTATAATAATGCAAATGAGGGGCACGTTGATTGGTTGCAGGAAGGAGGGGGGTTGACACCGCAGGTAACCCTTTGGCATATCATTACAAACTGACATCATGGCGCAAGTTGTGAATGAACGCGACCGGCTTCCTGGCCAGTGTATAAGTATGAGGCGCCGTTTAGGGCTTAAATCAAACTTCATTCACGCACACATATGAAACACGCTTGCATATATACTAAGTACTAGTCACACATACATGTATATGAACTATCTACGCACATAAAGTTACTCATATGAGACGTGAGCACAGCACACACACACAAATATAAGACGTGAGCACACACACACACAAACTAGACGGGGCCTCATGTAAGCGTTAGGCAATAAATAAACAATAACCGAATTTATGATGATCTCAGTCATTTGTTTTTTGCAAAGTACGTTAGCAGCCATTTCCCATACCTCGAAGCTAATACTCCCGCCAGAGTTGTGCCTGGACGCGTTCATTGAACGATAATTCATGAACTCGTTCATGTTTTGGACTGAACTGAACATACCGCATTACTGCCTGATGAACGTTACTGTGAACTCGTTCATTCTGGTGTCTGTGAACGCCACGCTCTCTCAGTTTAACTTCGTTCAGTAGGATGCCAGATTTCTATAAAGCCTTCCAGGCGAAAACCCACCTAAAACCCACCGTAAACCGGCCTTAATATGTAGCGGAAAAAACACCCAATCTGGCAATGCCAGACTCTCTTGTTCAAACTCGTTCATCAAAATGAACAAATCTTTTTTCGAGTCATTTCGTTCATTTAAGGGGCTTTAAATGTTACTATTAACTGGCAAATTCCCCGAACACATCAACCTACGCAATCTTGATCATATTCTGAATTAAGAAATCATTATAATTCAGTCAAAAGTCCGTTTTTACAGGGAACATAAATAATTACTTCACCTCCAGTCTTTCGTTTATTTGTCTAGTGACAGACGCAATAGCATACAATAGCCGCATTAGCAGTTATGCTGTTTGTTACACACAGTAGAGCAATAAAAACACAGTCTTACCGTTTCAATTGCAGGCAATTTTGTTGGAATGGCGCTTTTCCCGAGCTTCGATGCCAACTTCGCCTGATATTGCCCCAAATTTGTGAAGGATTTCGGCGTACAATGTTTAGCACAAACACGTAAAGATATACCAGTGGAAGGGTTGAAGGAACCGCGTCATTAAAAATGAATTTAATCCACTGGTCTCTGATAGCTAGGTCCGTTCTTGGTAGAGAAAACACATTTACATGTTGATTCTGGCAGTCAACCACAGAGCAACTCACGTGTGCACTACGTTCCAGCGTCTTTCTCGACTGAATATGAGGGGGAGAGGGGAAGGGCGAGCTTCCTGCTGTGGTGTACATATATGGTATATACTGCCCCGTCTTGACGTCAAGACGGGGAAGAAATCAAAATCTCGTATTTGAGTGCGCATGCACGTGGGCTATTTTACAAACCCTGAGGTAAACAAACGCTTCACTTTTAAATATCGGCTTCCCGGCCAGTGTATAATCGTTAGGCAATCATAACATACATTGATTCTCGTGGAAAAGTGAAAATTGTGGGTCATGACTCCTTTAACACATTTTCATTATTGTCAGAATTATAGTTTGTTTCTGATTCCTATATGCCCATTTGGCTTAGTTCCTAGTCGACATTAGTTTTCTTCATGGTTAATTAGTTGTCCACACATGTTCTGTTTAAGTTAATCATCACCTGTCAGGAAGCAAGGTGTTGGCTTTCACTGTTATGCTGATGATATTCTGCTCTATATTTCGGTCTCAAATATTATAATATGAACACAGTCCAGCGGGGGCAGGGGGAGGGGGGAGCAACCGAACTCGGGTTCGGACCAGGCAAGTGAACCAAGTGTGAAAGCACCCTAAAACATGATGGCTCTGTCAGTTCTTCGTCATCAGTTAGGAACCTAGGTGTGCTATTTGATAGAAATCTTTCCTTTGAAAGACACATTTCTAGCATTTGTAAAGTTGCATTTTTCCATCTCAAAAATATATTTATATTACGACCTATGCTCTCAATGTCAAATGCAGAAATGTCCATTCATATGTTTATGACCTCAAGGTCAGATTATTGTATGCTTTATCGGTTGGTTGTTCTGCACATTTAATAAACAAACTCCAGCTAGTCCAAAATGCAGCAGCAAGAGTTCTTACTAGAACCAGGAAGTATGACCATATTAGCCCTGTTCTGTCAACACTGCACTGGCTCCCTATCAAACATCATATAGATTTAAAAATCTTGCTTATTTCTTATAAAGCTCTGAATGGTTTAGCACCTCAGAATTTGAATGAGTTCTTATTGCACTATAGTCCTCCATGTCTGATGTGTTCTCAAAACGCTGGCCATTTGATAATACCTTGAATATCAAAATCAACTGTTGTTTTCCTACGCTCCCAAACTCTGGAATAACCTAACATTGTTCAGGAGGCAGACACACTCTGTTAGTTTAAATCTAGATTAAAGACCCACCTCTTTAACCTGGTTTACATATAACACACTAACGTATTTCTAGTATTAAAATCTGTTAAAGGATTTTTAGGCTGCATTAATTATGAAAATCCAGAACCGTGAACACTTCCCATAACATGTAACATGTATGCTAATATTAGTCTGTTTCTCTCTTATTTTGAGGTCACCGTAGCCACCAGATCCAGTCAGATCAGAGGGTCACTGCAGTCACCCGGATCCAGTACCTATCCAGCCCAGATGGTGGATCAGCACCTAGAAAGGACCTCTACAGCCCTGAATGTCAGCGGAGGACAGGACAACTTGAGCCCCAGATACAGATCCCCTGTAAAGACCTTGTCTCAGATGACCACCGGGACAAGACCAGAAGAAACAGATGATTCTTCTGCACAATCTGACTTTGCTGCAGCCTGGAATTGAACTACTGGTTTCCTCTGGTCAGAGGAGAACTGGCCTCCCAACTGAGCCTGGTTTCTCCTAAGGTTTTTTTCTCCATTCTCTCATATGTCATATATCATTCTGAATATCTATTTTAAATAATGTACACTGTGATGCCTAAATTCACTTAGCATTTAGGCATATATATATATATATATATATATATATATATATATATATATATATATATATATATATATATGTGTGTGTGTGTGTGTGTGTGTGTGTGTGAAAATGAACGAACCTTTATTCTATGAACTAGTTGAGTTTATTATTATTATTGTTATTATCATTATATATTTATTTATTTTGTGAATAATACTGGAAAGTTTGGTGTATGTAACTGTTACTCAAGTTTAGAATATTGTCTCAGTTCATGAAAAAACATTTTGAGAAAGCAATATGTATTGAAATCTAAAGACTCAATAGACAAAGTCTAATAAAATAAACACTTTAATGTGTATTTTATGTTTTCATTGAAATCATGAATGAATTCATCTGAATGAAGACAAGTTACAAATGCAAAATAGCCCAAACCTCACCAATGACCAAAAATGTGTTTTTGCCTAAAGTGTCTTGCCTTAAAATTACTGATTTTTGGTTTAGACAGTATTATGTTTAACTTACGTAAATTGTATAGAACTCTGCCTTTATCTGCCTTAACATGAAAATAATTATCAGTAATGGTAAGTAATGTGTTGGTGTTTTCCTCGTCCCTGCAATGGAGGTCAAATCTGAACCACTCACACCCACACACAAGCACTCAACCCAGATAACTTCACATACATGGCTCCTCAGACAAAATCTCCCTATGGCTCTCAGATCAACCTTCCTGTCGATCAGGACATAAGCAAAGACCTTGCATGTCTTGGCCTGGTTTCTAATAAACAGGAACTGTCTCTCTCTTCTTTTCTTGCTCTCTGCAAAACATCAGCACCAGACCAAACTCCTGGCCTAATGCTAACAAACAACATACAGTAGCAAAGAAATCCTTACTTTGCTTAGTCAAATAATAACCAGCCTCTTGCTCTTTATCTCATTCCCTCATTCTCTAGTTTCTACAATTCTTTCTCAAGGTCAGCATGGTATAGCTTCCCTGCTGGTGTCATCTGTCAACTGTTAAGCCTTCTGCATCCCCTCATCAGCCCACCCAACTCACAAATATTTTTCAACCTCTCAGGTCAACACTCCCCAACAGCCCCATTGGCTCCCTCTACGCCAGTTTAGTGGGAGAATCAAGGGAGTATGTCTCCCACAGATGAGCTGGTCTCTTCTGAGCGAGCATGAAAGTGATGGTGTTTAGAGCATTTTTGAAGACCTTTCTTCTTTTGTTTATTATTGTTGCTTGAAGGTTTCGCTGAGTTCTGTGACACACTGCTATGTGACAGTGGGTTAAGATAACCCTTTTATTTACCCTGGATCTCTGTGACACTAGAGATAAGAGTGAAGGGGAGAGGAAAAGGGAATGAGAGAGAAAAAAAGTGATTATGGGATTAACATGTTAAGGATGGATGTCCCTATTTGGGTGAAAACATGACGGTTATCAGGTCAAGTGGACCTGATAACAAGTACGCAATCTGTAGTTCTCACATGCTCACTAGACAACTGATTCTTACCAAAGAATGGATTAGATTTGAAGGAAATAAATGATCCGAGTCACTTTTGCTCATACTTAGAGTGAGGGATTTTATTGTACTTCACTGAACTCTGGCATACACCATTTGTGCCACAGATATGAATGATCCCCCAAATCATGTATCTTGTTGTGGAGAGGTGTGCTATTTTTCCATTCACTTCCTTAAATGTTAAAATAAGCCCACAGACTTTGACAATGGAAACAAAGTAATATCCACAATATAACAATAAATTCAATTTGGAAGTAGGCATCACCCAATATGGCTGAGAAATTATACAGATTTATTGAATAAATTCTGATTAAATTTAAGTTAAAAAAAAAATATATAAGTATTAAAAAAGTATAAAATTAAGTAAATATAATATATAATTTATATACATACCCAAAGTACAGACAAAAATAACACATCTACTGATATGTGTGATGGGAAATGTAATTTGTTACAGTATATGCAGATTTATAAATATTACTGAATTTGCATATTGCATTTTAATTTACATATATAATCAACACAACCAAAAACAGTTATGCAGATGCCAACTGAAGTAAACTGGAATTCACTTCAGTTAGAATCTCAGGTAACATTTTACAGTAAGGTTCCATTTGTTAACATGAACAAACAAAGAAAAACACTTAAAGCATTAGTTAATCTTTATGTTAATTCCAACATTTACTAGTATACTATTAAAATCAAAAGTTGTATGTTAATATAATTTAATGGACCTGATATAACATGAACTAACAATGAACAGTTGTATTTTTCTAACTAACAAAGATCAGTAAATATAGTAACAAACGTTTAGCTCATTGTTAGCTTATGCATTAACCAACTAATAGAACTTTACTGTAAAATCATAGGTTAAAAATTGATAGCCTGAATGCTCTGTAAGTCGCTTTGGATAAAAGCGTCTGCTAAATGCATAAATTAAATTTTAATTTAAATTAAAAATTTTACCAAGTTTTACACGAAAGAAGCTCTAAACAAGACATATAATTAAAACAGTTTATGCGCAAACTCAAATGAAAGAGTAAATGTTTTTCTTTCTTTCCCAATTATATAAAAATCGTGATTATTTAAACAAAATATATCAATATTTTACCCAGCCTTTAAAACAAAATAGCAACACCCTAGCAACCACCCAACACACCCGAGTGACCCCACAGCAACATGCTTAGCAACTGCATAGAAACACCATGACAAGCTCTGTACAACTGGATCATGAAGGAAACATTTTGACATCTGAACTTCAGGGGTTCAGTACTTCAGTTGAGAAGGTCCAGTGTAATGTTTTGCATATCAACATGTTTCATTGCTATATACCTTACTTTACATGACTTAATATCTCAGATGGAGTTCCAGGTCATTTACAAAATTGTTCATTCTCTTTATCTTTTTTAGTCTTGCTCTTTTGCACTCTCTCTTCCAGGATAATCACATTGTTGTTGTGTCACCCCACGTGTAAATTAAATAGTCCCTAACTATTTCTGACATGTATCAGCATAGCCACAAAAACAAACCAGCTCAGCAGATGTGAGATGCATGTCTAAGATAGAGTTAGAGGTTGCGTGGTTGTCATGGGAACACATGCTGCATTCAAACACTGCTCTTTCTACCATGAAATGGAGATATCAAAGCTTTGGCACATACATCTGCACACACACACGTCATGCTGTTTCAGAGAAGCCGAAACGCAATCTAATTCAAAAGGTCTAAAGTTCCCTCCCGAAAAAGAAAAGTCACTGGAGTGCCTTTAGTGAGAAAGCTGAATAATTCAAGTGTTATTCTTGGTTTGTTTGCTTGTATAACTTAAATTAGGTGGAAGGCAAAAATGTAGATTCTGTCATCATTTACACACCCTTTTGTTGTTCCAAAGGAGATATTTTAAATAATGGTTTTGTTCATGTAAAGAAAGCCAAAGGGGTCTAAAACAACATCTGATCTCATTGATTTTCAATTTATAGACGAAACAACTTTCAGTCATAGGTTTGCAATGATATGAAGGTGAATAAATTTTGGGTAAACTATCCTAAGGAGAATTTGCATTAAGGGATATTTGGATGTTTTAAATAAGGTTAGATTTTGAAGACCCCACACAAATATAGAGATCCATATATTATATTCTCATAAATTACTATTTAAAAGTTTAGGGTTTGTAAGATTTTTTTTGTAATGTTTTTAAAAGACGTCTCTTACGCTCAGCATGGCTACATTTATTTGATCAAAAACACAGTAAAAACATTAATATTGTTAAGTAATATTATCATTTAAAATAATGGTTTACATTTTTTTATGGAATTTTATTCTATTTTAAAAATGTAATTTATTCCTTTTGATGGTAAAGCTGTATTTCCCGCACCTATTACTCTAATCTCAGTATCACATGATCTTTCAGAAATCATTCAGTGATGCTGAATTGGTGCAAACAACATATTTTATATTAAGAAAACAATTGTGGTGCTTCACATTTTTGTGAAAACCATGAAACACTCTAAAAATGTGTGTAATTTTATCTGTAAAATATTATAAATACCCTACAGAAAAACAAAACAAATCAAAACTGTTAATAGGTTAGTTCCTTGTATACAGTTATATACAAGGAAAACCTGTAAAAAACCTAACTGGACATTTCATGTTAATTTACAATAAAATGCTGTCAATTGTACAGTTTTTAAAAGTAAAAAAAAGAACAAATAAATGTATAATGCATTATTTATGTGTAACAATGTCCTTCTTCATTATTCTTCATGCTTCCTCTTTAACCACTGGCAACCACACATTTTTCACTTTTCATTATTATGGTGTTTGTCGGTATATGTTAAAGTTAGAAAACGATATTAGTAGTAGGGTGCATTGTTGAATTTACTGGTTTAAAATGATTTTCTCTTGTTTTGTAAATTATAGTATTATACTGTACATTTTACAGTTTATTCTGTAAATATTTTGACGGTATTTTTATTTACATTTATTACAAAATGATTCTGGCAAAAATAAAAATAAAAAGTATTTTTTTATATAGTGTACATTTTCAGTGATCAGAATTATTTAATGAATAGAAATTTTAAAACAACAACAGTGATTTAAAATAGTAATCTTTGGAACATTATAAATGTTTCTACCATCACTTTTGATCAATTAAATTAATCCTTGCTGAATAAAACTATTAATTTATTAATCTACTAAACTATTCACATATTTAACAAAAAATAGAGGCCTGACAGTTGCATCAGATATGTTTAACAACCTACCAAAGTAAATTAGCACAGAAGGCAGGAAGGACCAGCATGCAACGAGCCCCATCCCACGCACACATACACAGCTGTCAATGCCAGAGTGACCCTGACAGCAACCACAGCTCTCCCACTGTCACATCACATACACTGTCCTGCCACGGACATTTCTGACAGCTCTCACCGACAGAGAAACAGAGAGGCTCCTTCGCTCACAAAAGGGAAAAAGAAGCTAGAAGAAGTTGGGATAGATTATAAAAGGAGTATGAGCCAACGTTGAGTTAGTGTGTCTAATGTAATGAACCTCAGAGGAGGGAGGTATATGGAGTGTGAAGCAACACCTCATACTCAACAAAAATGTTTCTTCCTCACATGCTGCCAGGTCACAGAGCTTGCAAGTCTTCATTCCTCCTGCCCCTCAAGGAAAAATAAATAAATACATAAATAAATAACCTCCCTTCATAAGGAGATACATCACATTGTGAAAAGAAAGTCATCTTCATTGCTTTGATTATATAAATTATCTTGTTTGGTGGGGCATTGGCATGCAAATGTAATACAAAACAGTTTCTCTCAGACTGGGAAAAAGATGGATGGCTTTTACCCAACTGAACAAATCATAAAATGCCTCCTCTTTCTCCTTCCCCCCACACATTCAATCATTTTAGAAGGGAGGAGGAGGTGTTTCATACTGGTGTTATATTGAGCTGTAATGTGAGCTGTGCTGAGATGTTTGGATGTAGTGTGCATGACGAAAAGCTATCCGAAGTTGAAAGCTGATTCCTGGGTAAGTGAGGATAAAATACTTGGTCAGAGAACTGCTCCCGGAGTGTGTCAGCC